>NW_019416503.1:760365-770051 GCF_000390285.2 Anoplophora glabripennis | reverse complement strand
AACATGGAGTCGTGTGTAAAATGTTGTCATCTTACTTGAGGACACAAATTATAGAATTGTTAATAAATATTAATCTGAAAATTAAATACAAATGATCCTAAGTGTCCGTTCTAGTGAGTGAAGTAGTTTGGTTATTGTGCCTGACCTAGTTCCGTCGTAAATCCAATATATTGGCAGACTAACAGTATGGTTAAAATTGAGGTACTTTGGCATTTATTTAAATTATTCTTCTGTTCTCATGAGCATTGAAATTTATTTCACTCACTAGCGGGAACCATTGCGAATACATTGATATATAATAATATTCAATTATGTTAGTTTCTTCGATGATTTGTGTCCTCATCTGAAGCTCTGTTACATGGTAAAAATATACATACTAAATCGCCCCCTTAACACAGAATGGGATGAGAGCGAGCGCGAGCGAAGTGCTCTGCAAATCGCCCGTACCGGTATTATGACGTCAGGCAATGGTTGCTCAACATTTTTCCGCGCTCTGTTTTCATTAATTTATTCCACACATTTCTCGATGAAACAAAAAATTGATTTTTAGCATACTAACTAATTAAAGGGTAATCTTTTGGAATATGCAAAAATACTACTGAATGGGCCTATTATAACGACTTTATTATTTCTTACAAATCTGTATTTTCTGATACATGGAGAATTTAGCACGCTATTTTGTAAATATATTTTATAATTCATCTTCGTATTATTAAGTGTATGAGGCTGCTTCCAATATTTTCAATATTTTTTACTTAGTACATCTTCGTCTTGTATTGTCAATTAGAATAATAAAAGAAGGAAATAGCCTTAGAGCGTTGAGTGCAGAAATGAAAATAAATTGAGAACGCTGTTAGATTCCAGTAAAATATTTAGGTACCTTATATTTCAAAGTTCCCGCGTTTAAGAAATCATTCTCGGCGCAACCTCTGTTTATGTCTAGTTTTTACCACTAAGATAGCCATAGTAGAGATTGCAAACTGGGTCCTGCCGGGCCCAGTGCCCTTCTAGACACCCACCGGGCCCGGCCATTCGTACCGGGCCCGGTAGGTAAGAGATGAGTCAGTATGAAGCGGAAGGCAAGAAAGGTCACTATTTAACTCTTATTCAAGACTACGTTATGTCCATAAAACCAACTAGAGTTAAAGCTGAGAGGGCTTTTTCGGCGGCGGGGTATATCTGCAGTAAGTTGCGAACCAGGTTAGGTGATAGAACTATTAATACAATTTGTTTTTTGAGATCATTCTTTCAGACTGAAAAATAATTGTTTTGCCTTATGCAAGTTAGAATATAGTTTTTGTTATATTATTATTATTAAGCCTACTACGTATAACGTAACCAATTTTACATTACATTTTGTTAGTTAAGACTATACATGTTTGGTTGTTTACAGTTACAGTATAGCCTAGCCTACAGTAGTTATAAGATTTTGCTATTTGCTCAATTAGTAATAGTAACACTCACTAGTCTTAATAGCTAAAGTTTAAGAAGAAACATCATATTTTGCTTTTAGCAAATAAGAATTTGTTTTGTTTATACCAAAGCTACCAAAGCGTATCTATCTATCTAATCTAAGTTGATAAGACAAGTTCAGTACTTTAAGTTGCGTTATTAGTTTCTTATTCTAAATCCTAATACTATGTTTTCAAATAGACACTATAAGGAGTAAAGAGAAAGACCTGCTTGCTTAAACTTATAAAAATTAATAATTACTAATACTAATGTTACTATTCAGTCCATACCATAAGTAAAAGTAATCATTTCTGTATTAAACCAGTGATTTTGAAACTTTGCGTAAGACTGATTATTGTGATTATTGTTGATTTGATAGTTTGAAATAAATATTAATTCGTAACCTTGAATCATTGTTTTTTTCCATTCATATATAGCAAATTTTCATAAAATACTTTAAAGGTTTCATTGTTAACACATCAACCCGGCCGGGACCGGCGGACCCGGCCGGGTTGGCGATGGATGCTACCGGGCCCGGCCGGGTTGAGAAACATACCGGGTTGCAATCTCTAATCTATAGTATTCTGTCATTCGTGAGAGACAGATTCTGTCGTACGCCAACGTCGCCGTCGTGCGACGTTCACTGTTCAAACAAACCGTGGCTTTAGACGGCAGGGGGCGTGTACGCATTAAAATTAAATTACCCATTAGTAAAATCCAGGAACGCTATTACTAAAGCTGTCACTCGGGGCACGGGGAATATAAAATACATCCACTAAACAATTCCCGCAACGTGCGTGCGCAAACTAACAAGTTATTTCGCTCAAGTTCCTCATTAACATATTATATGGCAATTTAACTACATTAACAATATGTATGCGCGATCTAATATCTTGGTTTACACATTGCACGGCTTAGTTATGGCCGGGGTATCGCATATTTCCCTGTGCATTTCGCGTAATTAGAGTGCAGGCTTACACCGAGCCCGTTCTAAATTAATAACAGAAAACATCAGAGCGGGAAAGTTGGTCCTTGAGAAAGTATGAACGCTTTAGAGGATTATCCTTAAACAAATTAGTCGCGAGAACGAGTTTAAGGAGAAAACGTATGAAGCTGGCATTAAAGTTAGTTTGGGATATCAAAAATTAAAAGCATTTTAATTAGACGGAAGATTTTCATGCTGAGCGGCCTATTAAACGTTACATGGAGGATCAAATACCTATCCAAACAACTTTGGAAATACAAGGTGTTAACGAACTTATGTCAAATATTTTTGCCACATGTCCGTTATGTCAAAATGAGGAAAATACACGGATTTGCATTGAGTAAAATGTAATTTTAAAATCTGACTTATCTCAACATTGCAAGGAGCTACCTTTTGAGAACTGCTGATTTTCATAGAAGATGATCGATGTATCCACCATTTGCTTGTATACAAGCTTCAGCGCGACGTATCCGATTCGCTGCGATATTGTCACGTCTTTTCGAATTGTAGCTTCGGCAATACGATGTGCATTACACAACACTTTTCACATATCCCCACAAAAAGAAGTCTAAAGGAGTGTGGTCTGGGGACAGAGGGGGCCATCTAACTAGGATGCCGCGGCCTATCCAGCGATCGGGAAAAGTAATGTTTAAAAAGTAAGCGAGGGCTCCGTCATGCAGTAACCACATATTGTGACGAGCATTTAACGTCACGTCCCCCAATAGCTGCGGCAAGCGATTTTGCAAAAAATCTAGATATGAAGCACCGTCTAAGCGTCTAGGCAATTCAAAAGGTCCTATTAAAGTGTCATTAACGAAACCGGTCCACATGTTCACTGAAAACTGTTGCTGAAAACCGCCGCTACGTATTTCGTGTGGATTTTCGATAATCCAGTGGTGAGTATTGTAGACGTTACGTACACCATTTCAACTGAAACATGCTTCATTTGTAACAAGTATTTGCGCTGTAAATTGAGGATTTCTTCCATCTTCCTGAAGCAACCATTCGCAAAAACCTCGACATTATGGAAAATCCTCTAGAGTAAGCGCCTGAACACATTGAATATGAAATGGATACAACTGAGCTTCTCGTAATGTCCGCCACACAATAGGATACGAAATATTTACTTGCTGTGCGATATTTCTGGTGCTACGATGCGCATCTTCTTCGACGAGATCTAAAATCATCTCCTCGATATACTTCACCGGTGTCCAAAACTCTTTGCCTGAACACGTCGTTCAGGATATCTTGCGCGGTACACTTGACAAGCTCTGTGGGCATTTTCGTTTGCTTCACCATAAATTATGAGCATATCATAATATTCGCGATTGCTAAATAAATGCGCCATGTTCAACAAAAAACTTGGAAATACGGTTATTAAACGTACTCTCGAAAAACAGCACAGCAATCATTACAACAATTTACAAACTGACTTTCGAATACAGTCCGGCTCCATAAGAAACTACAACATCGTAAAAAGTGTTACAGAATTTTTTGTAAGTACTCGCCGCGATAAAATACATGTATTTCAGCGGTTCCAAAACAGTTTTAAACACATTTTTAATTAGCTTTTTTCTGTATGACCTTAGACTTTCGATTCAAGTTTGTGACATCAGTTAACTCAGTTTTTGCTTCTTTTTCACCCCTTTAAATTTTTGACATAAGTTCATTAACACCCTGTATATGCGTCATGGAAAATGCAATCGATATCAAAAAATTTATAAAATACAGGATGTATGTATGTATTAATAGCTCAAATTGTAACTACACGATACTAGAAGCAAAAAAAGTCTTAATAGATATAGGTCCGCAAAAGCACCGATTTCGCGAGTGTCAAAAAAAATTGGTTTTCAGTTTTCTGAGGATACTCAGGAACCGTTTGAGATACAGAACTCAAATTTTGTATCCATATTGTTATTAGCACTAGCTACTTTTGAGCGCTAATTTAATTTTGATTCATATAACATGGCGGAGATTTTTTGATTGCGTGAGGTTCTTTTACCCCTAATTTTTACGACTCTGGGAAAATTGGCATTTTTAAAGCCTTTTTTAAACTGCCAATGTTTTCTATACAAAAAGGTACTCATCGTCAAAAGCTCTAACGCGAACCGTTTTCAAGATGAATGGCGTTTTATGATGAAAATCATGAAAGTGGTAAAATGATAAACAAAAATTATTTCAAAACTACTGGATGCTGGGTCAGCTAAACAAGCTTTTGAACTTTTTACATCTTAAAGAAGGTTAGGAAACTAAAAAAACACCAAAAGAGATAAAACAAGTAGAAAAACAGCGATAATAACGGATTTTAGCATGATCATGAGTCTACCGTCAATTAACAGTCATGACTAACAGGAAAAGTCCTCAAAATATAATAGCGAATCCTCAATATGTTCCAGACATTAAAAAATTCTAATTTGGCTCCTTATATCTCGAAAACATGAACTTTTCGGAATATACTTTATTAAACAAACCCACATTATTTTTGATAGTTTTATAGCTTCTAAGAGATGAAAACTAAAACTTTAGAAATTATTAAGAAAAAAACATTTTTCTTTTTCACTTTGACAACCTGTATCTTTTCTATTAAGTATGCGAAATGAGATATAGATATGTTATGTTAAAGCAACTTATTTTCACCTAAACAACCTGGTATTATTTGTGCCCCTTCATTTAAATACATCCTGTATAATATTAACTTCACAATATTTTGGATCAATATAACCATTTGATTAACATTTACTAAAAAACAAAACCCGTATAGTAGCAAATTTTTTATATGTAAAAAAACTATACCTTCAATTAATTTAATTGTCGATATTTTCACCTCTGTTTCGGATTACACCCCTGCATCCATGGTTCGTGCTCATAAAGAGTGCTTGAATGTCATTGATCCAGGCCATTCCAATTTGAAGATGTCCCGTGTCCTTCATGTTATTAGACCCATTAAGATGATATCTTAGTTGCTCTCAAATAATATCCAATACTTGGTCAATGATATTGAGGTCTGAACTTGTGCTGGTCAGCCCATAGCACTAATCCCCACTTCCACGTTCTAAAAGTTAATTTCTTAGAACAGTGTATTTTGTTCCTGTATATTACATTTCCTATACTTATTATTTCTAGAATATGACAAATTGTTAATAAGTTTTAAGTTTTATCAATACAATAGGTACTCATTTATTCAATGCTATTATTATGTTATGTTTTGTTATCGGTGTTTGTTGTTTTGATTTAGGTAATTGAAAAGGTTTGAATTTTAATTTTGACTATTATCATTTGAATATTATTATTAGGGCGCCTTATAATATATTTTTTTTAATTTAAATTTAATATTTAATTAGTTGTAATTAATTTTTACTGTGTAGAGCTGACTCAATACAGGGTGTGGTTTCCTTTAATTCATTCTGGTCTGATTTCACTTAAAAGTATTTTAAAATGAAAGATAACTTTAAAGTTTCACGAATATGGATATATTACAATTTTCAAATGTACATGCCTTTATAATTGACAAATTTTCATAATTATTCTAAATAACATAATTATATTAAATTCCCCCCTTTTTATCAATAATTGCAATGTTATGATTTGAGATTTTCTTTTATGTCGACTTACTACGTCTTATTTTCAGAAATGAAATTTGATTTTACATAGTATGCATATGCTGTTACCACTTCACTACACTTTATAATTTTACCAATTGGATTAATTTCACAATATTTATTTGTTCAAATTTTAGTGCCGAAACTTTAGGTTCACTACTCATTGCGATTAAAATCTTTTATGGATTTCAGCCATGTACGACTATTGATTGCTTATGACATTTGACATTTCTTGAAGTGACTGATGTTTCACGTTTCAGATGACTGGATAGGTACTTTTCACAAACTTATTGATTTTTACTGATGTGCACTTGTTTTCTCAGGTACCCAACAATGTTTCTGGCTTGGAAACTTATGAGAGACTGGCTAATTCGAGCTCGATTTTTACTTTTATTGAACTAAAAACAAATAAAGTGTTGCCATGGATATGTCAAACTGAACTATTGAGAATTTTTATTTTTAAAATATTGACTATATGCATGTTTTTAATTTGCGTGATCTTTACATATACAGGGTGTATCTTAAGTGATGACTTTAATTTCAAGGGGTGATTACTTGTCATATTTTAAGCAAAAAAGTGCATATGAACATCGGTCCGCAAGTGCTTCGTTACCGAGATACAGGGTGTCAAAGTTCATACACGGGGTTTTTTTGGAATGACAAATTCAAAGCTATGGTCAATTTAGGTGTATTTTTTTGAGGGCGCCACCGGCAACGATTTCGGCCTCTTTAATCCATCGCAACTTTTTTCTGCTACCCTGTATGCCATTTTGGACTAGAATAATCGATTCTCCTACCTTATCTGCTTAAAAAAGATTTTAAAGAAATGTTTTTTTGTTGAATACAAAAATTCCTGTGATAACAAAATTCCGATGATATTTGGCATTAAAAGTGACAAGATACTGTCAGTTGACTATCTTTTAGTGTGCAGTTAACTATGAATAACGTTGAACAAGCTCAAATACATTTCATTTATCTCGGTAACGAAGCACTTGCGGACCGATGTTCATATGCACTTTTTTGCTTAAAATATGACTAGGAATCACCCCTTGAAATTAAAGTCATCACTTAAGATACACCCTGTATATATTCTATTAATTTTTCTGAATCTTTTGATACCCGAAACTTCTCTCTACGTTAACTGTCAAACTTTCAACAAATTTTACTCAATTTTGGAAATGTTGACTAAATTAAGTTATACAGCTTAATTTTAGTAGCTGTAGCTGTTAACATTAACCTTTTTTCACTTTTCTAACAGTCTTTTCCCTTTTTATGCAACTTAACGATTGAAATGTTTTAGGCTTGTCGATTCATAGAAAACTTTTAAAGTTTACGCACAAATTTTAAGTTGGGTTGGAATCTTAATAGTTTATGATGTTAAGAACGTCTTTTGCAAACTGCACAAACTATTCTGCAGTTCTACAACACTTTTAAATTTACAATTTTACAAATTCTGACGATACATAGATCTGTCATTTTGAAAACACTTTATGAAACTTTTCACAAAGGCTGAGGTTTAATTCCACACATAGATACTTATTGTAGGTATGCTATATTTTAGTTTTATACAACATTTATTGCAGGTTCTCATTTATGTGTGAAATTTATTTTCCATCCGTCGATCAACTTGTCAAAATTTGAAATTTTTCAAATTTACTTAAACCCTAGTGTACTCTAACTTTAATAAATTGTTCTTTACAATGGTTTTTAACTTTTTTATATTGCATGAGTGCATTTTACCAATTATTTAACGTATAAATAAATTTTTGATCATAATTTTGACAGTTTGAATCGTTTCATTGAACGATTTTATCTTACATTACTACAAAACTTATTCTACACTTAAATATATCCTTCATTTTAATCTTTTCAGTGTTCTACATCCCTTTTATGTCAGTTTTCTCTATATTACAAATATTTAGGTTTATTTAAAAAAATTACATTTTCGCCCCTTTTTCTCTAAGAACAGTATATCATTGAAATCAAGAGTATTTTTTTAATTAATTTATGAGTTAAAAACCACTATTACAGTTTGGATAAGTATTTTAAGTATTGGCATCCTATATAACAATCTCCATGAATGACACTGTATATACTCGTAGATAGACAAGCTTTATATTTAAATATACAAGAAATTGAAAAAAAAAAAATACCAAACTTATTACATATTTTGAAGAGATTTTCGCACACTGGTGACAAATAGTGGGACTTCCAGAGCCATTAGAATAAAATAATGTGTTTACCCACCTCAAACACGTAGGTACGTACAAAAACTTCAAATTTGTCAGCATAAAGAATTCCCGGCAACATTTCCATACTTTCCGTGTGTTTGCTCACGTATACGGCAACGTTGATTTTATGAATTTCGCATTTCACTATTTATTTTCTTCCCCCGTGACTTCTTAATTAAAAAAGCTAACGCATTTAGCACGAATTTCGCCCCGGTAGGTTCACGGTAAACATATACCCACTTCGGAAATGACGCGTTTTATTTAACGCGAGATACTTTGTCCATTAACGTAATTAAAAAATATTCCTTAAGCGCGGTGTGGAAGGGGATTTACTGACGGACGACGGTTAGAGATTAAATTCCTAAATGCCCCTCGAAAAAACAAATGAGTATTCCGTAAAAGGTAGAGTACAATGAAACTTGCACTGTAAAAATTTTAGTGTTACTTTGAAATAATGTCATTGCATAGAGTTTCGTCTATATTCGCACTCATGAGTTATCAAATGAAATACTTCTCCCGAAACAGATTTATAAACCTGATTTCGCACTCGAATAAAATTTGCAGGGTGGTTCGTATTGATCCACACTCATGCGTTCCTAAATATTTCGTAAGAGACTGATTGTATTCGTTAAAAGGTAAAGTACAATAAAAGTTATGAAATCTAAAAAACGCTTGTTAATTTTTTCAGTGAGATAACATTTAGTGTAGTTAGTATTTGTCTACACTTATAAGCAGAAGAATCAGGGCGATATATGCGAATAAATTCCTAAATTTTGTGACGCACTTTTCCTCGGTTCTCTCTCTATGGATCGTTCGGTATAAATTTTTATTACTTTTAACTATGGTGTGTACACCCCCTGTAATTTAATTTTTCGGAAAGGTCTTCTATTCCTCGGACTGGACTCTAAACGGTAATGTTAGTTAATAACTTATATAGTCGGTTTTAATCTCGGGCGCCAGTTTCCCTAAGTTTTACGTGGGGGAAACTCCACGTAACCCTTACCCTCGGTTTAGAGTAAAGTGCACAGGTAGCTACAATGAAGAAAATAAATTCCAGGGGTCAAATGAATTTCTTTTAGGAGAAAACGGCAGAGAGTACGGCAGAGAGTAGTTTTCTCAGTGTAGTTTTATTTTAAATATGAAATTTAACGGGAGCTCTACAAAACGATATCAGCGTTTTTGCTGGTTCGGAATGTTATCGTTTTACCTCGACGGTGAAAGAAATAAACCTATTAAGTTTTACTAGATTTATTCACACAGGGAAAATATTAATACTTATTACAAATACATATAGTGTCAATTTTTATTCCTACCCACTACTAAACGACTGAAATTATTTACAAGTTTATTAACAATAATTATATACAAAATCAGTGTGAAAGAGACAAAATTAAAAAGTTATGATTCTGGGTTTTTTAC
>NW_019416503.1:742407-760114 GCF_000390285.2 Anoplophora glabripennis | reverse complement strand
GTATACTCTACGCCTACAACTAAGGATCTGCTTGTATCGCTCAATATTGACCGGTAGGTTTGTTGTTTTTTGATAATAATAAACTTAATATTAATAAACTATTTAATAAATAATATTAATAAGAAAGCGAATTATTCAAAACCAAACTATTGCTACTTTAAATTATACATATATTTTATTGGAATATAGCATATACTCCATTAAATCAACTTAATTTTTTTTTAATCATTGTCATGAAAAACAATTTGATAATTTAGTTACAATATTAATTACAAAAACTTATTCGTAAAGAAAAACTAAACAATAGTAATGTACATGTTTGGAAAATCAATGAAAAACTAGGTAATTCAATTATTTATAAGTTATATACTGTTTTATTAGTTATTTACAGTATATTAATTTATATTTTATTAATTGAATACAAAATTCTTACTTGACATCTGTATACGGAGGTTGTCGACTGCGGCCGAGAAACGCGCGCGTATTATTAACAATAAAAAACCAGTTTTTCGGATTAAATTTTGCGGGGTTACTTTTTGGGTTTTTTTTTAAGGGATGTTCAAAGATTATTTAAGAATGTTGGCAACACTAAAAATTGCAGTTTTTAGTATAGTTTATTTACAAGACCTTGCGACGAAATGAAGATTTGTTATGTTCGGAATAATTAAATAATTGACCGAAGGGTAAGAAACAATGTTAATACAGCTAGACTGTTACAGTATTTCGAACAAAATTCACGAAATTTTATACGGTAGGCTAGTCGGGAATTTAATTTGGATAAATCAATCCTTTCAACGAATTTTAAAGGCCAATGGGTATCATGACTACAAAATTCACAATTTGAAGTACTATTTGCCTAAGCGTCACATTGGAAACAGACTTAATTTTACAGCGTACATTGTAGTAAATGTAGAAACTGTTGATCAGAACCTTTTTCGGCACGTTCTTTGTACGGACGAAAGTCGGTTTGACAGTAATGGTTTGCCAAACAGGCGCAACGAATACTACTGGTCCATTGAAAATTCCCACATTATAAATCCAGTAAAAAAAAGGCCATTTTGAGTAAACGTATGATGTGGCATCATGGGTAGGCATTTAATTGGGCCTTATTTTTATGAACATACACTGAACAGAGTGAGTTATCTAAATATAAGAAGAACTTCCTGCACTTCTGCAGAATGTGTCTTTGCAGCTAAAGAGAAACCTATGGTTTCAGCACGACGGACCTCCACCCCACAAGGCCAGGGTTGTGCAGCAATATTTAGATAACACTTTCCCAGAAAAATGGATTGGGCTTAATGGACCTATTCAGTGGCCCGGAATGTCACCAGATCAGAAACCCCTCGATTTTTTTATGGGGGTTTTAAAATATAAGGTCTACAAAACACCTTTGCGAGATATTAATCATTTGAAAGAAAAAATCGCAAACGTTTGTAATGAGTTAAACAGCGAAATGTTAATAAACGCAGCTCACAAAGAAATCAGGCGAAGATTGGGTCTTGAAATGAGAGGAGGTCATATAGATAATAGATTGTAATATGTATGTAGTATGAAAACATTTGCCTCATTTTTTAAGTTTAGTTATTGTTATCATCACCTTTTGTTTTAACTGTATTAAAGAATTATCGAGTTTAATCCTTTTATTTATTCTTAATGACATTTATGCACTACAAACAACGAACATTCTATTATTTTCCAACGACTACTTGATCGTTCCACCGCTAATATGATTTTTAGGTAGTATTTAATCGTAGTATTTGAGTCTTTAGGACGATATTGCTTATAACAATTAAATAGAAAAATTTCTCTAATAAAAGTTTATTAGAAAAAAGAGAGCTTTTTAACAGAAAAAAAATTTGGGTATGTTTCTGGAAAAAATATATTCGATGACGTCATTAGTCGTTTCTGTTAAATCCCAAAGATAATACTTTCAATTGAAAATGGGCCTTACCTCATCCCATTTTTACATGCTGGAGATGCTCTTCAGCGATTAGAATTTTGTCGCTGGTTACTTCAACAACATGCATAAAATGATAGATTCATTTCGCTTTTCAGGTGATCTGATGAACAGTGTTTTACTAGGGACAGCATAAATATTAAGCATAATGAGAGTATCTGAACATTACAAAATCCGCATGCAATTAGATCAAGATTATCATTTCCCGAATAAATGGATAGGTAAGCCAGATCCGACAGCATGGCCAACGCGTTCCCTAGATCTAAATCCTTTGGACATTTATTTATGGGGACATGTATAGCAACTTGTCTACCATGTTGAAATCACTACCTGGAAAGAATTCAGGATGCGGCCAACCAGATAAGAAATTAACCAAATCTCATAAACACAAATAATAACACAGCCCCACAAAAAAAATATTAGATCTGGTATTCAGACCCATGAATTTTCATGTATTTTTTTTTTCGCTGAATCCGAATCTGCCTTCAGATTTGTCCCAAAAAACAGGTCAAAATTCACAAAAAACGTCATTTACGATCGACGAAAGTTATAAAAAGTCAAATTATTCTACCAGCTCACTAGACGTAGGATTTTTCACTCGTTTAATTCCAATTTATCATCATAGAGTCAGACAAGCTGGCCCTATTTCATTCAAAAACAGAAGATCAAAAAGCTTAAAAACGTCATTTTCATGGCATAATTCGTGTTGCAGCATCTTTTTATCCACCCACCCTTTTATGAATTCATACATCTTTCTATCCAGTCGTTCATGCATGAATACTCATATTTATCCATCCACCTGTACCACCTATAAAACCCACCCATCCACCCATCTATCCATCTACTTTTTGTGCTGAGAGATGAGATAATTACCTAGACGATTGAGAATGCAATAAAACTTGTAGAATACTCTACTTTTTAAACAAAAGAAAACGATATCTACTAATCATTCTTATTTTTGTTGCTATAACGTGTACTCTTTTCTTCAAAGGATCTATGCAAAGGGTTGCGCTTTCGTTTAGTCCCTCTATTTTTCGTTTCTCTTTTTAACAACCAACAAAAATCGGCCATCATGTTGTGATCCCTTCTTTCTTGATATCGTTGTTCTATAACCTTCATTTCCTGATGAGATCGTTCGCCTTGTTCTTCGCTATAATCTCTAAAATTTTCAGGAAATCAATCCAGAAGTGAATGAAGGAAGTGCAACTTGTAGTCCATCAAACATGCCAGGTCTTGGAAGTCTTTTATCAATTTTAATACAATTTCTTCGTATTTAGGACTCTTGTTGTGTCCTAAAAAAATTGTCGCTACAACTTTAAAACTAGTCCAAGCGCTCTTCTCAACGCTACTCATTGTAGTGATGAATGTTGCATCCTTGAACAATGTCCGAATCTAAGGTCCATCGAATACACCTTCTTTCAATTTCGCCTCAGAAATATTCGGAAATTTTCGCCCTTTATATATATATAGGGCGAAAACTTGTTGGTTGTTAAAAAGAGAAACGAAAAATAGAGGGACTAAACGAAAACGTAACCCTTTGCAAGAAAAGAGAACACGTTATAGCAACAAAAATAAAAATGATTTGTTGATATCGTTTTCTTTTGTTTAGAAAGTAAAGTATTCTACAAGTTTTATAGCATTCTCAATCTTCTAGGTTGTTATCTCATCTCTCAGCACAAAAAGTAGATGGATAGATGGGTGGATGGGTGGGTTTTATAGGTGGTACAGCTGGATGGATAAATATGAGTATTCATGCATGAAGGACTGGATAGAAAGATGTATGAATTCATAAATGGGTGGGTGGATAAAAATATGGATCCAGAACTCTACAATACGAATTATGCCATGAAAATGGCGTTTTTAAGTATTTTGATCTATTTTCTGTTTTTGAATGAAATTGGACCAGCTTGTCTATGATGATAAATTGGAATTAAACGAGAGAAAAATCCTTCGTCTAGTGAGCTGGTAGAATAATTTGACTTTTTATAACTTTCGTCGATCGTAAATGACGTTTTTTGTGAATTTTGACCTGTTTTTTGAATTTTCCCGAAAACTCAGACCCGTTTTGCCAAATCTGAGGGCAGACTCAGATTCAACGAAAAAAAATACATGGAAATAGATGAGTCTGGATACCAGATCCGATACTTTTTTTGTGGGGCTGTGTAATTTTTAGGCTACTTTGGAATATGAAATTATATTTTTTAAATGTTTCTGTCTTCTAAACAAAAACAAATCGGACCTATGTTCATATAAGAAAAAATGTTTGAAATTAACCCATCTGTCAAAGTTTGTCAAAGAACTTGTAAAACACCCTGTATAGTTTTTTCTCAACAGCAAAGGTCCGATTTCTATTTAGACAAACGGGGTATGTAGGGATTACTTTAAACTGAGGGCCTTCTACACAAAAATGATTAAAAGGAACAGAGTCCTGTACTTTGTAAGTTTTATACGCTAACAAACAGCGCCGTGATTTTATTTTTACCCGGCATAATGCAGGAGGATAAGGAGGCGAACGGACCTATATGGATGGTCCCGCGTCTCGAAATGATGATATGCAGCGTTCGAGATAAAACTCCGGCAAATAGGTCGCTTCGAGGGACACTCGACGTCGCCGGAGAAATATAAGAAGCCAATCTGAATGGCAATTCTTTAAACGACGGAGAACCTCCCGGGGCCTGTAAGATTATTGCCTATCTTACGGTTCACATTTTTTCCCGAGCTGCTCCCTTTTTGAATACATCGAATTACGATTTATATTACCTCGGAATGATCGGCGGTTTTGATAGGAATATAAAAGTGAATAGTGTGAATAAGCCTGTGTAAATCTGGTAAGTTTTGTTAAATAACAGGTCCTGAATCTTGTAGGGTAAAAAAGGACGATACAAATGTTATAATAAGTTCCTTGTTTCAATATCTCTTATTGGAATTATAAATGTGAGCACCACGGAGTTACACAGGGCTCTATTCTGGGGCTCCTGCTTTTTATTGCATTTGTTAACGTCGTCGTCCTCACCATAACTCCAAAAACAATGAACTGAAACAATAAAGGTTAAAGTTTTGTTACAATTATGGTAATTTTTGATGAAAATTGAAAATGTGATAAAAACCTTTTGATACAGTCTCAATTTAAAATATATAATGACACCACCAGCATCAACCTGTAACAAAGACTAGAAGATTCCAGTGAACTAAAATCGGTTCACTTGGTGTATGACGTCACATGGAGAGTAATTTAAGTGGTTTATTAATAAACTTCAATATAATAATGTATGCTTAATTACATAACTTTCAATACTGTCGCAATCATTGAGTAACTCCTAACAAGCTTTTCCCGAATCTTTCCTTTATTCTGACACCTTTTTGACGAAAATTTGCTTTATAAAAGTTTTGGTATATGCTGAATTCATTAGAACTTTATAAGTTCTAGAACAGCGGATAGAAGAATGCTGCAACACAATTAGAACTGAGAAATACCACACAGAAGTTGTCAACAAATTTTCTATTAAATTGTCATGCATGTTATTTTAAATTTGACTGTTTTGCTCCAAATTTTTTTCAAAAGGGCTATTAATATCATGTTCTCTAGAATATATTGTGCAGCTGCTTAAAATACATGTATATTTAAGATTTACCTTGTATAGAAAATTGTTCATATTTGGGAGGGTTCTCATATGGATGAGGTACTTTAATAAAAGTATTCAATTAGAATATGGAACACTCTATATGTATTTCGTATCAATAGCGTTCTAAAAATATTTATTCTAATTTTTGGCGAATGCGCTAATGTCAATGCACAGCAACCTTTTAGAGAATGATTTTTATTACTAAACAATTTTTATTCCACAAGAAAAGGTAGACCAAAACATTCCTAAACTTTGTTACATGTATATTCGACCAAATATACTACCATTCTATAGATATAACGTGTTCAACTTGATAGTTATAAAAGAATATCACTCTAACAAACTGTATAGTTATTTTCAAACTTATAGTAGACATGAAAATGTCAAAGTCTGCCGACAAGTGTAATAGGGGGAGAGGGGGAAATACTGTAATGGACTGTATCCAAAAATTTATAAATATAAATCTGATGCTAACTTACCAGTAACTGTTGCAACTGCACTGTTATTAGTAGGGATGAGAAGGAAGCAAACATGGGAAATATAATACTAACCCTGGCAAGTAGGTATTAATGCGGTGAATTATACCTACTCAATTAAATATCAAATAACTATATCACGTAACTTTGCAATGAATTGGTAACACCTACTCAAGGAGGCGTAGTTCTATAAATTTATTATCACAACACTTTTCTTTGCACACATACCAAAAGAAAATAAAAAGGAACAGTTTGTTTCAAAATTGTACATGGTACGCCATCTGTGACAAAGGACAAAAGTAATTCAAGAAATCACTAATATTTAAATTTACTACTTAAATATGACCTAAACATTAATATTAATATAAAGAGTGTTACAGATAAGCTGGCAAATCTCTTAGGAGTTGACAGATCTAAAAAAAAAAAAAAATTAATGTCTAATACCCCGTACACCATTTCCTTTTATAATTTTAGAAAATTCTTCAATTCGCATAACTCATTACTTGCAACGTACTATTGTAACCTGACCTGAGGGGTTATTTCTTTAATTATCTACCTTTAATTATCTATTACGACCAGTATCATAACGAGTCTGGATTTCAAAAGAGTTTACTATTTTATTCTCGAAAGGGAGTTTATAATTATCATTACCTTTTAATTGATACGTGGGGACTTAGAAATGTTGTATGTTCAGAGAATTAATTTTAAGTACTTACCATTCACTGCTTACGTAGAATGTAATCCAGTGACTGGCTGTACAGGGTTTTAATAACAATAAACAAAACAAACAAACAAAATAACAACACAACGGCTCGAACAACATTATTAATTTATTTATTTACACGCGACAGCGTACCGAGATTCAGGGAATGCGCGCTCCATAGCAAAATTTGGAAAAAAATTTATCCATTATTAAATTTATTTAACTAGCCCGAGACTCTAAAATTAAGCCGACTGCCCAATGTGGAACATAAGGAACAACTGATTTTTTCAAGATAATTCCCGAATTCGACACCTAGCTTCGACACGCCCATTTCTTGGGTCCAGAAGTTTCTGTTCTTATCTTATTGGTGAAAACCCTGAATGTCGGGATGCTTTGGCATAACTATGCCATGTTAATAATTGTCTAATGAACTGAATTTACATTTATATAAATAATTATGTGACTTACAAGTAACCCTAGCCTTCCTCTAGCGACTCCGTGTAGCAAATACGGGACGGATTAGTCGATCTCATTTAATCTACCCTTATAGCTTGGAAAATCCGTCAAAAAAACAGCTACTTGATCTGATTCTTTCTTTTCCAATTACTATCAATTTAACAATTTGATTTAATTCTACTTTGGAACCTCTATGCTCTTCTCGTAATTTCGCACGTTATTAAAAATATGGACCAGACGCAATAGATGACTGTCACATGGCCCCTGCTCTAAGTGAACTTGTTCAAAAAATATTGCTAAATTTCCCCGAATGACAATGCCATACCTACTTGAGAGCCATTCACTTTCCGATAAATTAGTGTTGACTGAAATATTTTACTTTTTGGCCCATCCTTTCCGAGAACTAACAAATAAAATACCACGCGTCCTGGCTTTTGTTACACTATTTACCAATTTTGGATACCTCCTGGATTTACCTAGAGGGGAGGACTTACCTAGCAAAGTATATTTCTCGAAGAACTTTAGTCCCATTAAAAATTGTTTGTTTATTTAGATTTTTTCATTTAGAAAACAGTACATAATTATGAAAGTAAATTTGGTTCTTCATTTGACACCCTGTATCTCGGAAAAGAAAGATTTTAGGATTTCCCTCATTACCTCTCTGTAATAATATTTTTCTTATTACATAAATTAAGTAATAATAAGCAATTTATTTTCCGTACTACTGTAAAAGATATTTTACTAAAAAAGTCTGAGTTTATATACATAGCGCGCGTAAAATTAGTATTTTACATATGATAACAGAAAAATTTCTCATACAATACCTATGGCTAACTAACACCTTTAGAAAGTGAACTACAAGATAGAAACCTGAAATATAGCATTCAGTTTAGAACTAGCAGCAACTCTACGACTGAGGGTAGTTTTGAAAATACGCGGGCGTACTTTTTAATAGTCCAAAATCTAATTACAACTTATCGTACAAGACGAAGCGGAACAAGTTCTAAATACTCCTCAACTAATACTTGATATGATGAGTATCTGAAACAGACAGCCACTGCAGCCAACCCTCTGAAAATTAAAATGTGATTAAACTGCTAAATTTACTCGAGGTACCTACTAACATCGCTCCGACAGCCATTATACAGAATTAATTAAACACGTATGTCTTCCAATTACTTCATAACTTGTAATGAAATTCGAGGCAATTCGGCTGAACTTTATTAACGTTTTCTATTAGCGATTGCGAGATGCTTCAGAAAATATTGCCCAGACTCGGCCCATTATTTTAAATTACGACGCAGTTTATGCAAACGAAGACTTGAAATACTGCAGGAATACACTATCCTAGTTTAATTTGATGTAATGTGTTCACATGACGCGGAGTGTGGAACGTTCCATATCCGTAGAAGCTCATGGCACCGCATGAAATTGGACTACTACATAGGGTACCCCTAAATGGTCGAAATATATCAGAGTATAATTTCTCAAGAGTTATAATCTCTTATAGGCGTATTTTTAAGCCTATTAACTGTATCTGCATTAATTTAAAAACGCCACATATATAAAACGCCTATATAAGGAAACAATCCCAATTCCACAAACCTGCACACCGCACTTCCTCAAGTGTTAGTTATATTTTCGGGCAAGATGTTGTATAGGCCTGTACCAAGTTTTAATGGTACGAAGTTAAACCAAACTCCATTTCTAAGTAAACAGTGTTCAGATGACAGTTCCGCAATTAGTTACATATGTCTGGGCTAATGAAATATACCCCGGTATAATTAATTCGGGAATGTGTTTGTTCTTAATATTAATAACCTTAACAGTTTCTCACCAGATTTGGAACGGGGGAACTATGTGAATTTTGGCAACTTGGCCAATCTGGGATAAAGGAATTATAGCTATGTCTCAAAATTTAAGAATTTATATATAAATACAGAGAACTTGGAACTGATTTTTTAATAACAACGCTATCTATTATAGTAAATCGTATGACGATTCTGCGACCGTCACAAAACTATGACATTTTTTGACTGCCCGAGGTCTATAGGGTTGACATTTTCTTCACTGAAAAAAAAATTGTATCTTAGCAACAAAAGTATCACTTTTAATCCTAAGAGCTAAAGTTGACACTTTTAATCCTCAGATTAAAAGTGTTAATCAAGTTTTAATTTATAAAAATTTATTCAACAATATTTACAATAATATTCGTTTATTCACATTGATATTAAATACACACTTTGAACAAGTATTAAAATTAAATAAACCACTGAACTGCCCATAGACAAAATAGACTGAACTGTAGGGGCAAGCCGGTGAAGTCAACCGTCAGCCTAACTTCAGCCCAGCCAACCTCGCACTCTCACTTGCTGTTAGACATTCGCTGCGTTAATACTGTTCATATCTTATTAAGTATATTGTTTTTATTTGTTTTTTGTTTTTATGTGTGTTTTATTTATTACATGGGGAAGTGTATCGTTGACGATTGTAATAGCAGATCTGATCACAATAGTGCTGAAATTTCATTCTTTAGGTAAGTAATATTTTTTGGCATTTTGACGGCTTCGCGCAGCATTCTCCGTCTCACGTGCACTTATTTCCAGTGTTGGCTTCATGTTTTTTAGTGCCCACGTTATTAACTGATGTAAATAAGCTCCCTCTTTCGAATGCAGTTGAGTTTGCTCAAATATCTTTTTTTTTTCGTTGAGATATCACATGTTGAAATTTCAGTTTATCAGTTTATTAATATACAAAAATCTACTAAGGATCCCTTAGACGTCAGACGGTTGATTGCAGTTCAGAAACTCTCAATACATACGAACTCAAATTCACAAACTCCAAATCCACAAACCCACAAACCCCAAACCCACAATCCCTAAACCCACAAACCCCAATCCCACAAAACCCGAACACACAACCGTATGGGTATGAAGTTTTTGAATTGCAATCGACTGGTTGATGTCTAAGGCATCCTTAGTAGATTTTCGCATATTAAGAAACTGAGAATCTTAAAAATTTCAACATGTGATATCTCAACGAAAAAAAAAGATATTTGAGCGAACTCAACGGCATTCGAAGGAGGGAGCCTTATACTTTTAGATACAATGTATTAGTTTTTTGAAAAAGAATAGATGGCATTACTACATAACTTCAAATATGACGAAAAATAGTGTTTTTTGCACTTTTAGGTTAGGATATTTCAAAAACCTGACGTAATAGAGCAATCCTGCTGCTAGATTCGGATTCAGCGCACCTAAATCCT
Source organism: Anoplophora glabripennis (assembly GCF_000390285.2). NCBI lineage: Eukaryota > Metazoa > Arthropoda > Insecta > Coleoptera > Cerambycidae > Anoplophora > Anoplophora glabripennis. The sequence goes on along the minus strand of NW_019416503.1, from coordinate 749,634 downwards.
TCGGAAATATATATTCAAGTTTCTGCATCCAAAAAAAGTTAAATTTTGTTGGTCTGTGTTATTTTTATTTATATACATATTGAATCCCCAACATATAATTTTAATAACAAACATACATTAATGTTAAATGGTACAGGTGATTAGTTACTGAATAAAATTATATTGTCAATTTTTTATTCTCAGGTTTCCTAAAGAGGGTGGAAATGAAATTGGAATGGGTCAAAGCCATTAAGAAAAAGGATTGGGCGCCCTCAAAATGGTCTGTAATATGTTCTTTACATTTTCAAGAGAAGTTTATTCTTGTTAACAAAAACGGCGTTAAACATTTATCCAAAAATGCAGAGCCAACTTTAAACTTGCCAAGAGTGGCAAGGAAACTGTCGTTTAGAAAAGAAAAAAGACAATTTAAAAAATAAAAATAATAATATATTTTTAATAACTTCTATAAAAAAGTACACCCAAGCTACAGAAAAATAAAATTGTGTATTGTGTGTTAAAAAACTTTTTGTTTGTGACCATATTTAAGAATATACATAAGAACTTGTGAGGACTGTAAGTGAAATGTAGATCGATGTGAGAATAAATCATGAAGTTAAAATATTTAATTCAGTGAAATCTACTAAAAGACAAATATTAAATAAACTGCCATTACTTAAAGGACAATAAATATATTTAAAATTTTTAGGTTTATTTAATATAAGCAAGACATTAACATATATTATTTTCTGAATCCCAAACTGGAAAAATTAATATTTGTCATGTGTAAAAATATTGCTTAATCCGGACCTGTTCAAAATATGCGCGGTCAGATTACCTGGCACACTCCATTTCCCCGCAATTTGACTTCACCGGTTCCCATGCTTTGGGATAGGAAACGTACACTCTAGGCGCTCTGTGGAAACTGCCACTGCCCTCATTCTTGGAGCAATTTTCAAAGCAGTCCAACAAATTTCATTAATAGTTGTATTATTTTCAGATGTTGTGAAATCAGAAATGACAACGGTGCTTGGTTTATTGTTAACACTATAAACTTTCAGTATACTTTTCGCGATATTTTCTTTATTCAAAAATGAGTCTTCAATGTAGCGTTCCGCCACAGTACCCGATCTTCATTCTTCTTTTTTTTTAAGACAAGTGAGGTCACCAATCGCCGTCAACTAAAAGGGTAGCAGACGTTCGTCGTAATGCGTGTCCACTGTACTCTTTCCAGCTGTCAGCTTCAAAAATTTTGCCACCTGCAAAACAGCACTGATTTTATGAATACCGACCACCATTCGATGACACTTTCCACTAACATATCTGAGAAATAATCGAAGTTCTACCAATTCAGGTGGATGTAAAGCAACATATTTTGTATAAAAACTTAAATAATTGTCTCCCAACGCAGTAAAAGAACGTGGTCTTTTGGTTTTGGTAGGTATTGGCAATTTTTATAATTACGGCGGATTTCACATCTGCCTGCAACCTTAAATATTAGGATGACCTATAAAGAACCTTTCTAAAAATGTTGTTCTTTTATTTTTAAAGCGTTTACCTTCTACATCAAATATAAATGATATTTAAACAGCTATCGGGATCAATATCAATTGCTCCTTTGTATATATACAAAGGATATATATCTTTCATTTTGTCTTTCGAGAAAAGCACGTAACTTTGTAAATTTGCTTATTTCAATCCCCTTATTTATATCCAACGTTGACCGCAACATTGAATATTGTGACCAAAGCGTTGATGGCTTCATTTTATTTGTTAAGTTCGAGAAATATACCGTTGTAACCTGAGAGGTTATTTCTTTATCTACCGCTATGGCCAGTATCATAACGGTATTAACTGACAAAAGAGTTTACTATTAACTTCTCGAAAGGGAGTTTATAATTATCATTACACTTTAATTAATACGTGGGAACTTAGAAATGTTGTATGTTCAGAGAATGAATTTCAGACACTTACCTTACATCGCTCATGTACGAGGTAATCCAGTGGTTGGTTGTATAGGGTTACACTTAAGAACAAGAAAGAAACACCGAAACTTTCCAGGAAGGGTTTTAATACCAATAAAAACAAAAAAAACAAACAAAATAACGACACAACGGGCTCGAAAAACATTATTAATGTATTTATTGACACGCGACAGCGTACCGAGATTCAGTGAATTCGCGATCCATAGCTAAATTTGGAATGACTTTATCCGTTATTAAATTAACCCGATACTCTAAAACTAAGTAGACTGCTCAATGTGGAACCCAAGGAAAAACTGCCTGTTTTTTCGAGATCTCTCCTGAATTCGACACCTCGCTTCGACACGCCAATTTCTTGGTTCCAGAAGTTTCTATTCTTATCTTATTGGTGGGCTCTCTGAATATCGGGACGCTTTGGTATAACTAGACTATGTTAATAATTACCTAATTGACTGGAATTACATTTATATAAATAATTCTATGACTAGCTAAACTACAACTAACCCTAGCTTTCCTCTAGTAACTCCGTGTAGCAATACGGGACGAATTAGTCAATCTCATTTAATCTATTCTTATAGCTTGGAAAATCCCCCTAAAAACCAGCTATTTGATCTATTACTTTCTTTTCCAATTATTATCAATTTAACAATTTGATTTAAGTCTAATTTGGAACCTTTACGCCTTTCTAGTGTTCTCGTGCGTTATTACAAATATTCTTTGTTCGTGTTCTTTGTTGTACGTTTTCAAGAAGTTACTTAACCCGAAGTGGTTTGGGATTGTTCTTAGAAAGCCTAATCAAACTATTTAGCCCCATTCCTTCTGAAAACCGTCCCATAAATTACAAGGATCTGGCTTTTGTTACACCATCAATACATCATCTGAATACAACTTAATGTTTTTTTCTTTGCACCAATCCAGAAAACGTTAGTAGTTAGTTCTTTGGGAGAAAATTCAAAGAAACTTCTTTCGCACACTCCAGTATCTCCTCAACTACACCTAAATCTTCATTAGATTCCATTTTTACAAAGTTTTCAGCAAACTGAACCACAACAATCACAAATGAGCTCAATTAGTAATATGGCGACTAATGTTTGACAAAGTATCCATGACTACATCGTACATCCTATTTTGCTTTATTATCCAAATTTGGTTTGAATAATTTCAAAGCACAAATTAATAATTAAATGGGGGATTTCGGTTGGAGAAAAAATAGCATGTTTTATTCGGATTAAAAGTGTCTTTTGTCTCGCTACGCTTCACCTCGCAAATACAAAATTTGCTCGCCACAAAAGTAATCCTAATATGATAATACACTATTTATTCTAAGTTCTGAGAATAAATCCTACATTTCAAGTTTTTAATTTGTTTTCACATTACATTATAAAAGATACACATGTTTGTAGAACCGTAATTTTGAACACAACAACTGCACATAGGTAAAAAAAAAACTGATAATGAATTAATATTTAATCAAAGTACTTGAACCAGATATTCTGGGACAGGCGGCAGAACAAAGGGCAATGGTGAGTTGGTGAGTAGGCACCAAAGTTTCAGTTTGCTGTGATATACTGCGCTTATCAAGTGTTCCTTGCGGAATTCAATTGAATTTAAAATCTTACCTAAACTTACTTATATGCTACAGCATACAGATGATTCCTTTGCTGATTTTAAAAAATATTATATTGTTCTAATTCCTTTGTAAACTGTAGACGTAGGAAGATCATTGTCGGTAACAAGCGGACGCTACATAGTATATCAAGTGAAATATTTATTTATATTACATATATATCTGCATTTACTTGTGGCATTTCTATTTTGTTATTTGCAGTGAACAGAATTAGTCAATATAAATTATTTTTTAAAAACATAATGCAACTTGATTCTTAATTAATAATTCAACTTGATTCGTAGTTTATCAACAACCCCGGAATCTATACAACTATCAACGACCAATAGGGGTATCTATCGACAGTGATTGGGCAGTGTGTTAACCAGTTTATGTGGGTAAATAGTTTACACGATGCGTTCGATATATTAAATTCCATATATATGCAAATTCAATAGATGCATTATCTAGGCGCCGACAAACAAAAACAATTTAAAATAACGGATCACAAACAGCCCTGCATAAGCGCAAAATTAAGCTCCTGTAGTAGTACACTAGTTCTGCTTGTTAATAATTAAATACAACGTATTACATAATTATTTATGCACCACCGACATCATTCACGCATCGTCAGTTTAATATGAACAGTGGGATAAATTTATTAAAAAGGAAATAAAGGATAAAACGTCTCTGTTATCAGTGTTTTAAATTAAAACCTCCATAGTAAGACAAATCTAACTATACACCCCCCTCCCCCCAAAATGGAAGAATTAAAACAAAACAATAACTTAGTACTGCTTTTTATTTTATTACAGTAAATGTTCAAAGTGGCTCCCTTAACCATGCACAATGCCCAATTCGATGTTCAAAGTTATAAATTACATTTTGAATAACATTTGGTGTTATGTTTCGAACTTCTTATCTGATACGACTTTTCAATCCATCGACAGTGTTTAGTCTGTTCACATACATTTTGCCCCACAAAAAATATAGCGGGGTCAAGTCAGGGGAGCGTGGTGGCCATTCAAGCGGTCCTCTTCTGTCTATCCATCGATTTGGGGAAACTTCATTTTGGTAATTTCTTATATCGAGGAGAAAATATGGTGGGGCATCACCTTGTTGGAACCAGACATCACCAGCAGACATGTCGTGCTCATTAGGATTAGGAAAAGAGCTGGAATCAGCTGAAAACGCAAAAAAACCTAGTATGCACCTGTCTGATGTATATCAGCTGACATTCCTCTCTTCCTCAGTCGACGACATTGGTGAATAATGGGTTGCTAGGAAGTCGTCTGTTTGGGTACCTTCCTGCGTAGAATCTGCGAGCTGCTCTGGCATTCCCGCGAGCCTCACCCTAACACAAATTTTTAGACTTGATGTGAATTAGCTTTCAATTTTTTAAAGTAAATTAAATTATTAAAAAGTCATACATTCCTTAGTCAAATTTTGGAAATGGGTGAATATTTGAATTTAAATACTTCAAAAATAAAAACTTTAAAAGTAAATAACTTAGATTTCATAGCTCACTCTGTGTTTTAGATAGACCATAATTATAAGAAAGAATAACAATTCTTCTGAGAATTCTCAAATCTTCAGTACGATTATTGATTCTAGGATGGAATTAAAGAGTTTATTAGAATGACATCATTTCTGTAAATATGGGAATGTCCCAATTAATTTTACATTGCGGAATTTTTAAATAATGCTGCCAATCTATGTGGGAGGTCATCGTTCTTTGTAAATTAACAGCATAACGCAATACGCAATGTCTAAGCCGACGACAAAAATAATAGACGCCATACGCTATAGGAATTATTGTAGATGACGCTTGTGTATAAGAGATGTTTCTTTATTTATATATTTTAATTTTCATTTAATTACCCAGTAAACAACATGTTAGAAGTTACAATTGAATTCAATAAAAATAAATCAAGGAACTACAGTCAAGCAGGTACAGTAAAAATGAAATAGTAAAGATAAAAATGATTCCAGTAAAAAATGCAAAACAATTTAAAATAAAACGAAATAATTAAAATGTTCCAAAGCAATCTGTATAAGAGCAGTTGAAGAAACAAAATTAATGTTACATCGATCTGATACGGACGGCATAGTAATTACATAAACTATCTTTTGCCCTTGGACTGATGGGGTTCAAAATGTATTAAAAGAGGGACATTGAAATTAAAATGAGACAAAATGTCAGGACTATTGAAGGTATTATGTAATAAATTAAATATATATTTTATAATAGATATTATTCTCCGGCGTATAAGAAAGTACATACATATTATAAGCATTTAACAGGGATTTTTGCTTGGTAACTTTTCGTCGTGAGATTTGAAATGCAAAATATTTAACGAATTCAACAGATTTTAAAGACATCCAGTACACATTATACATATAATGGAGTGAATATAATAAGGTAGTATTCTAACTTAGACCGAACCTGTGTAATGTAAATTCAATAAATGCTTTCTCATTTGAAAATAATTTGCTGTTTATTATTAAAAGACTTCGTATTTTTAATAGGTATTTAACTATATTTGAAATATTTATTTGAAAAGGTAAATCTAAATCAGACCAAAGCTATAGATCCTTAGTAACTTAATTCCTTGTTAATAACTGGTTATTTATACACTAGGCAAACAAAAGTAGAAAGTTGGAAATGTTTAAGGAGTCGGTAGTGTAACGCTAGATGTCAGGAAGATATGTATAGGGACATAATCTTTCAAAGTAATACCCACGCTGGGCGCAGGAGTGGTCCGATCGGAGTAATTTTGGTCTCATTATATAGGTTGGATCTATCTGAGTCGAATAGAAGCACTTCGGCTATTCTACGAATACGAAGGTGGTAGTAGGGAGGAAAATGGTGAACCCATTTTGACTATTTTTATAAGACTCCGCCGATATACAGGGTGTCCGGTAAATACCTCCTAATCTCTCGGGAGTGTATAGGGGAGGTCAAAATAAAACTAGTCCTTCCTATGATTTTTTTTCCAAATGTGCCCCCTAACGGACTTATGGGGGGTCAAAGGGGTACCTAGAAAGTAACGTTTAGGGTTATAACTTTGAAACCACCCTGTATATTTTGATAAAATTTTCGTACGTTGTATTACACATGGAGCTCTACGATTTGATGCTTCAACTTTTTGCTATTATCAGGTGTCCAGAAACGGACTGGCCCTATCACAATTTTTCTCAAAATATTGACAGAAGGAAGTAATTTTATCAAACTGAAAATATTATTATTAGATACTCTGAAGGTTTTTCAATAAAATTGGTACTCTTTATTTATTTCGAAAAAATGAACGGTTTGCGAGATAAATCGGTTTTGAAAAAAATTGGTAACAAATACAACAATTAAAATTTATTTTTTTTACATATTATTTCATGCATTTAATTTCTTTAACTTTATCAAGTCCAGAAATCTTTGAACGGGTTGGCTATACTTTATGAGCAAGTAGTGACCAATTAAAAATAACATTTGAAAAATAACTTACTTACAAGACATGCAACAAAGAACATTCAACAATGAACAAAGGTACCTAAATGTTACTTCGGTAGATGTTCAAAATGAGCACCCCGTACTTCAATGCACTTTCTAATCCTACGAATGTTTTCCCGGTGCACTTGAAATAATATTCCGTGATTATTGCGGAGATG
>NW_019416503.1:729871-735967 GCF_000390285.2 Anoplophora glabripennis | reverse complement strand
ACTGAGGTAATAACGGCTCGTAGGACTTGCGTACTGAACAAGGGTCAGTACTAAAAACAAGATCCAAGAGTCTATCATTATCATTGGTTACTAGGTTGTATTGTTCAAGACAATAATAATTAACAAACTGTCGCAAAAGATTTATACACCGGGTGGATGCGTCTAAATTATAATTCGGGATATTAAAATCTCCTATGATAAGAATGCATGACCCAAAAAGTTCATTGAGAGATTCAAGACTATCAAACAGACATTCGTAGTCCTCACATCGTGCATTAGGCGGAATATAAATAGTAAAAATGCAAAGGTGCCTGTTAAGAAGTTTAATTTTCGCTGCGACTATATCGATATTAGGAATACTATTAAATCCCGGATTAATGTCATGTAAGTTAAACCGACACGCATTAAATCTTTTATTAATGGCGAGAAGTACACCTCCACCTCTGGATTTGTTGACTGCATTAAAGTTTCTATCAGTACGAAAAACATCGAAAACATTTAAGTCAAACAGTTCACCGTCGCGAAGTCCTGCATGCGCCCATGTTTCACAGAGCCCGATACAATCAAATTGATCGATTTGCGAATTGGTAAACAACTCTTTAGTTTTAGTACTTAGGCCACGTACGTTTTGATAGTAACACGACAAGAAATGGGAAAGAGGAGCAGCTATCAGCTCGTTATCTGAATGGGTTTTTGTTGATATATTGGACTGGAAAGCAGAGTCGTCACTTGAAAGGGATAATTGCTATTGAGTACCAAGAATATTATTTTTAAATTTTAAGAGGTTTTGTTGATAGACAAAGCACTTCTTATCCCAAGCAGCATGTTTCACATCGATATCGGGGTCTTTGCTACCCTTATTAAAATTTACACAATTTATGCAACATAGCTCGCCGGCTTTACACTGAGAGACCGAATGATTGAGAAAACAGCGGGGGCAAATCTCAGATTGACTAGTGCAAGTTTTGGTAAGATGATGGAACCCATTGCATTTAAAGCAGCGCCTTATATCAATCGCATCAAATACATTACAGTGGTCATACCCAACAAACAGTTTACCCTGCTCTAGAATACTGTGGTAAGTTGCTATGTCAGTCTGAAGAACGGCCTGGAATATCTTGCTATTTTTTTTCAACTTAGTCACAGAAATAACCTTACAAGAACAGTTAGAGTTTATAACATTTTTATTTTGTTGTTTTAGGTAATCCAAAATAGTTACAGCATCGAGTTCCTCCGTAATTCCAACTACCCTAATTCTAGGGTGTAAAACTGCCAATTCCTCAACGATGTACTTGTCCGAAAGTTTTTGTGATGCTAACTCTTTGAATTTGCTTGAATCGCCGATGTTGTCACAGCTAACTACCAATAATATAATAATATTTAATAATAATATTCTATTATCATATATGAGGAGATAAATACAATAATGATGAAACTAAAACCTCAGTAGTTTCTTGTTACTATTTAAAAATTCGTTATATTAATTTGGTTTTAAAACTCGTTTCATGTTCTACGATTTCCCTCATTTCCAGATATACATTTAATTAGATGTACATTGAAAAATTCCGAACCATTTCAGTTTGGGAATTTGAATTTCTAAAAACACATTTATATGCAAGCAAATTACAAGAATACGACGTGAAAAATTAATATATTAGGAAGGAAAGTTACTACTGTTTATAAGAGATATTTTGGAAATAGCAACAATAATAAATCTATATGTGAAAAATAATAATTTGGATATGGATTTCTAAAGGCAATTCAAATTATTTTAGCTTTTTACGAATAAAAGATAACACTAAAATACTTTCATTTCATGTCATTTGTGACTAGCATCACGTAGAAGCTCATTATTAGTTATTAGTAATGGTAGTTTTAGCAAAGTGAGAGAAGAATCGAACTAAGAAAGAAAAATATCAAATTTGGCAACGCTATAATCCAGGCATATTGAATATCAGTTTAAACTTGGAAATGAGCAATACCATTAGTTACTTTAATTGCCCAAATTTCATTGTTGTCATGGTAACGACTTAGAAGTTATAATTTGAATTCTGTTTTTCAAATTTCCTTCTTTGAAGGCGAATTATTCCACAACGAAGCCCGATAGGAAAATTATTTTTATGAAGTACTACACTACAACCATTTTGAGCTCCCCTGTATACCCCTTCATTTTTGACATGACCTTTGACACCCTGTATATAGAAATTTTAACGTGTTTATATTCGAGAAATTTCCTTAATTTCTAATTTTGCAATATTCTCACAACACTATAGGCTATATTTGACGCCATTATTAATTTTCGTTTAAAAACAGTGAAGAGTAGCGTGACAATAATGTTTTATCTACAATGAGCTTCACAGACTTTATTAAACGCGTGAATTTAATTGACATTAAACTAACGCGCTACATTTTAACATGAACCCAGAATTTAACGTAGTTAAATGATGTTGAGTAAAAAATATGTAATTCACGTTTCAAATTAAGTGAATTATGCAGAATTAAGACGTATTAGCTGTATAAAAACGGGTAATTTTATAAGTTACAGTGCGTCATTCTAAGGATGGTCTTTAAAAATAAAAAGAGTAATACGATTTTGATTGTGTAGTTAACATTTTTAAACGTACGAAATATCCAGGGTGCCATGGAATTAATGAGACACAAAGCAAAACTAAATTGGCGTCAAAATAATACGATGTAACCAAAAGTTGATGTAAAAGATACAGGATGTAAATTATTAAAATTTTGAATTCAAAATCATTAAAATTCTTAGAAAGTTCTCAATTAATTGCTTTGCAACTTTGGATTCGGGGTCTTTCTGGGACCAGAAAAACGAATCCGTACTTAACTTTGCCCTAAACGCTAGGAGACGCTATAAAATATGTTCTCGGTGGGCCAAATTTGTCAAAACTTTTTTTTCTCACTGTACAGGTATCTATGTATGAATGTTTTAAGTTCAGGACATTGTGTAAAATGGGTAAGTCATCAAGAAGTTCAAGAAAATCATGTAAGAAATGTAAGCACGAACGGCCATTCAGATTATCTGGCAATTCAACAGGGCCTAACACATGATTTTAGACACATAAAATATTAATTTTAAATTCGTGTAAAATGTTCTTTTAATATATGCTGGTTTTCATTGTCCCAAATGTATTTATTGTTTATATTGAGAATGCTCTGAATGTGTCTGTAAACAGCAACACTTAAAAAGTTTGGATTTTTATTTTGCCGGAAAGAATCAAAAATAAAATAATCTATGAATGATGATTTAGGTCTCAAACTTATTTCTGGTTCTTCTGTTACACGAAATAAAATATCTCCCTCTTGTTCTAGAGTAAAGTTTTTTTAGAGAGCCCAGTATCTCCTAACCGGTCTAAAAAATTTTTAAATAATCTTTGATTTGGTTGTAATCTGTTAAGTTTCTTAAAAATATTGATTTTATCAAAAGTTGTATATATTTTGAATAATGATCAATAGTACGTTTTATTTCAAAATAACCAAAGCTACACTGAAAAAAAGGATTTATTTTGACTAAATAAATATCGTTTGCCATGAACTAATCCTAGTTTTGGATATTGCCTAGCATATATATTGTGAAAAGTAACTAATAATAAGTTCATAGTTTTGTAATAAATCTTATTTGAATGTTAATTTATTTTTAGTGTAATATCACATTTCGCCTCTTTATTANGCACATTAGGAAAAAAAATTATAGGAAGGACTAGTTTTATTTTGACCTCCCCTATAAACTCCCGAGAGATTAGGAGGTACTTACCGGACACCCTGTATAAGCAAACTGAGGTTGTCAAGACAACAGATGGAAAATCAATCTGTGGTTTTCAGAAGCAAAAAAAATTGTAACATGACTTGGTAGAGTGTTGTTATGTTGACAAGGGTGTGCAAATGGGGTAGCTGTAGCATTTTCTGAGGTTTTCAGGGTTGGTTTATGATTTTGGAGTAGGTAGCGAAAATATACACTTTTTTACACTAGATATTGTAAAATGGTTTAAATGTTCAACAGGTAATTTTTTAAAATACATGCCATCAGAAAAATAATTTTAAGTTTATTTTACTCAGTTGTCATTTGTTAGTGTTCATATAAAAGCATAAATAAATTCCTTTCCATGTCTGTAATAAGGTGTTTTATTTTATCCACGGTAACTTTGTTCATTTCCAATATGTCCGAAGATTGCATGGTGTCTATTTCATTAAACTTTTTTGAGTGAGTAAACGACTTTATACTTAGCAATATTCGCCTGAAATTATTTACTTGGCACCACTTCATAATATTAACAAGCTGCCTTTGTAGTAAGTAAAAGTAATACATAGACAGACAGACAGATTGGAAAAAGTTTTGAAGTCTCTGGCGAGATAATTTATAAAAAAGAAAAATAATAAAGGACCAGCGTTGGACCCTTGAGGTACACTTAGATTATACAGAATGTGCTGCATCCTGCCAGACAAATGTCACTTCAAAAGTGCAATAGTAATTACTAAATCGAAATAATTCTATTGTCTATAGGATTAAATGAAATTGGTGTAAGTACACCACTTTTAAATAATACTTTCAAAATTATTTATATTTTAATTTTCTTCTTTTATATTTTCTAAACGAATATAATATCTTCAAGACCTTAAGGACCAACTTAAGTAACATGCCGTTGAAAACTGTGATTAAATTATGTCTTCTATTGTCAGTATCCGCGTTATAAAGCTGATAACATAAGAAATAATAAAATAATTAATTTTCAAAGGATTTGGCATACAAAAGGATTGGACGAAGAAAACTTGGCTCTATCAAGTATATTTAAGTATTTACCATAAGTTTTCGAACATAAGGCCGATTTTCACTTGCGTGCAAGGCATGTGCTCGGCACAGACAAAGCACCGGCTCGGCAAAATATCTTAAAGGCCGATTCTCATTAGACGAGCAAGAAACCGGATCGGCAACGGCAGAGCACATACTCGGTATGGGCCGAGTTTTCAGAGACAATTCACACTGCGACAGACATGCCGCAGGTAGTAGTTCCCTAGCTTTGTGAAATAATGTTTGCGACTTCCATTTTGGTAAACATTGTTCTTAAAGGCCGATTCTTACTTCCGTGCAAGGCATGTGCTCGGCACAGGCAAAGCACCGGCTCGGCAAAATATCTTAACCATTGTATCTTATGGGTTTTGAGGGGTGTAATTCACTCTCGGCAAGCTACAGACTTTGCACGCGACGTTCTTCCGAAATAATATTTGCAGGGCATGTGCCGTGCATGTTCCGGCAAGTGTGAATACTCTCCAGGCATTCAACTTGCAATCATAGGGTTTTTAGTTGAGTTTCGTCAGAACAAGGTGAAATTCTTATTGAATATATCAGAGAAAATGAGGTTATTTACGATTTTTCTCACAAAAAATACTCAGACAGTGTCTAGAAAAACATGATATGGAAAAAAAATGGCGAGAAATTGCAACAAGGTAGGTATATTTATTAAACATGTCTTAATCTATACAGATATATTAAAACAAACATAATTTCTTAACAATAAAATTTTGTAATTTTAAAAAACGTCTTTTTCTTTTTCGGGAATTTTTATTTTCTTACCCTTTTTCATCTAAGATTAGAACAATTTTTACCAAAATGGAAGTCGCAAACATTATTTCACAAAGCTAGGGAACTACTACCTGCGGCATTTCTGTCGCAGTGTGAATTGTCTCGGCCCATGCCGAGTATGTGCCCTGCCGTTGCCGACCCGGTTTCTTGCTCGTCTAATGAGAATCGGCCTTAACTAAATATAGATAGGTACTTAAAAAACATCCTAATTCTTCATTATGAGATCATCCTCAATATTATAACAACTAAAACGCAACAAAAAAAATACATTTACTGTTACGTTGCAAAGGACATTCGTCTCGTCAACTTTATTAAAAAGGAACAATGATATTTATTTATTTAATTTAATTCATCCAACGGAATGAGAACCCTTTTAGAGGATGAATAGAAACAGAAAATATGTAACATAAAGTAGCATAATTACAATAAAACAGCAAAATGGTATAAAAAGAGACAATAAAAACGGAATAGAACATCAAAAATAGTTTAAAAAAAAAAAC
>NW_019416503.1:622869-726204 GCF_000390285.2 Anoplophora glabripennis | reverse complement strand
ACCGAGGTCCATACTAGCCTACTGAACTAAACAATACACTACAGGCAGCTTGCATACATAGTCGCCATGATGGCGAAGATACGACTGTCAGGGGAGAACACAACTTGGTCACGTGATTGGAATAATTTTTAAATAATATATTTTACTATTGAACTGATAATAGTTTTAAACTATATAAAAATTTAACTTTTATAACCAGCTGGTTCACATTTAAGAAATTATATATTTGGAATAATTTTCCTTTAAAGTTTAATTGTAACGTTAGATAGGCCAATATAAAATAATATTTATTAAATAAAAACGAATATAAATTTGTATTAAAAATTTATTCTTTTAATTCGCCTAACAAATATTCTAAAATCATAAATGGTTATATTAAATCTAATTTGTTAATTATAGACAAATCTGTTGCAAACTGTTTCTTTTTTTAATTCAAACAAATCAAATGACTTGTATTGAATGTAACAGGTTTATCTCAATGTAACTAGCATAAATGTAAACTAACTGCATTCAAAACAACCGATTCCTTTAATAGAAAGTAATTGTTTTTTCAGTGTAACTATGATAGTTTTGCGTAAGTACCTCCACAAACTTTTGTCTTGAAAATTAAATTACATCCAATGAAAAAACAGTAAATACTGTTGAAACGATTAAATTTCGCAACACAAAGTTAGTGTACCTTATTTGAGTAAAATATTTAAGAGAATAATATTTTCTATTAAAACTTTTATACATACAGTGAGAAACAATTTTTTTTATCCTCCCTCTGGCATCTAGGATATGGATTTATGATTCTCATTCCAGAGAACCACCGAATCCAAATTTACAAAGCAATTCATTGCGATTTTTTTTTTAATTTTAATTCAAAATTTTTACTAGGCTTTTAAGCATCAACTTTTGGATTAAAGTAAGCATTATTTTGTTGTCAAATAATGGTAAATAAATTAAGAAAGTTGCCATGATTTGAAATTTAACATTGTTTATTTTTTATGACATTTTTCCTCTAAATTTGTGTCTTATGGTCATATAATTTGTGTCTTATTGTCATAATATCAGTTCCAGAAATTCTCAAACTAACTTGTATTTCATCTGTAAAATATTTCAAATAAAATCCTTTTTTATAAGTGAAAACATGCAGTAATCATGTAGATTGTAAACGTTGTAAAAAACAATACAGACAGACAAAAAGTGGTATGTTTCACCTATGAGATCTATGCCATCTCATGTATTTGAACCACAGAAACGAAATCTGTCACAGGATCCTAAATTACCTTTAATTTCGGAAATCACACCTAAAACCTAAAAAACAACCGAAATGTTGCATGAATTAAGATTCTCCTTAGGCAGAGTTCGTAGGGCTCATTGTATATCTTGGATATTCAGATTCAATATTCAATCGGCCCTTACAACCCCTTCAGCTTCATTCGACGGTTTCAAGTCCCAAACTCAAAACACGGATTTACAGTCCGAAGACAGCGAGATCTACGAAACGTACATAGCAGATGAGTAAAAGACATGAGCATATTTAATGGGAGATGGACCTAAATTTCTAACGCACAGAGCCTGTACACAAAATCATTTCGCTTGCATTCAATAACACAGACATATTCTAGAAATTCACAGACAGAATCAGTCTTGTAACCGTGTAGTTCTTTATGGAAGAAAATTAATTTCATGCATCTTTTTGGAACAGCCTAGGCAAATTTTCTTCTACGATTGCAGTTTTAATTCTCATTAATAATGAAAATTTAAAATAAAATCCGCAAATCTTAATACGGTTTGCATATTTCAACTCTTTTCCATCAAAATGAAGTTTTTGTTTCTTTTACACTTCCATCAATTCCAGACAACCACTTCTGAATGAATTGCATATTTCCACTCCATCACTCACCGACCTATCCGCGCTTCGAAATCGAATTCACTGATACACATTCTCGATCTGTTAAATTTGTCCGTTAAAGACTATTCTGATTATCAGATTGGCTACTAACATCCACACATACTTATACTTTTAACATTATTGGAATAACCAAAATATGAAATTAATAACGCGATTGTGTTATTTGTACGCCTATGTTACGCACTGACACGCTTCAGATGGAAACAAAAGTCAGACCTCTGTATTTGTACATGATACGCAAATATAGAGACGCTTCATAAATGATTACAAGACACGTAACCAGTAATTTTGTTTGAACAGTAATTTTATTTCATTCATGGGGGCAATTAAATTTAGGTTAAATTAAAAGTTATTAAAACAAGATCAATATTATATTAAAACACAACTTTCTCACTGAAAGAAATGCGCTGTATTCTTTATTAGAATTCTATATGCCCTTATAAGACCATTGTATACTATATGTGACAGTTAAACAGGTGAATATTGGATATAAAACGCGTACTGCTAGCACAGTTGTATAGTGACTATAAACCTTATTCTTTATTAAATTATTGTATAACTAATATACAACGTTTTTTATGCCCTTTACGAAATAATAGCAATAACTGTTACTAAAGTGCTCCATATCGTTATTAGAACATCTAGTACTGGTTATAAGTTCTATAATAATAAATGTTTTAACTGTTGTATACTCTGTATGAGTTAAAAATATATGACTAAGTTTTCAGAAATTTTATTGGATAACTGTAATTACAAGCTAAGGTTCTAATGTAAACATACACAAAACATACTTTTAAGCATTAAAAATGATGACAAATCGCTCCCAAAATTGTCCAGTTTATTTTCTTAGTAACGATGCACCCGTATTTTCTTGTATTACATGAGAATTTGCACTATAACTTTTCCACCTTAAGAATGAAGCATCCCCTGATAGGTTGAATATCTTTCCTTCTAATTCTATTCCCTCTGGTTGATTGACTTTATACCCATGCTCCTCTTTGTCACCGCTAGCGTTCTGTTCCTCCTTCTTATGTAAAACTTCCATCAGCTGTTTCTAATAGGGCATACCTACAAGATAATAATTTTTAAGATTTAGACAAGATTTACATTTGAAAAACAAAACAATTACAAGCCATAAAACAATTAGATACTTACATAATTTTCCATTTCACACAACGCGATATGATCATGTATCCCACAAAACATGTGCCTATACCGTCTATTTTCATCAAACTAGACGTGTAATATTCGTAAGTCGATGCACAGCGGACTGTCGGAAATTTTACGATCATAACCGATTATGCACGGAGAGGTGACGATCACTTAACCATTATAAGACGCGTTTTACACGTTAAAAACGGAAACATAATCAGTATAAGAACGGATAATTCTGTTAATATAATTGTTATATACAAATTCGGATACTGGTCTTTATACAACAAATCTTCCCTACTATACAATTGGAACATAAAGTCTATAACACCTAATAATGTATAAGTAATTCATTATAACCTTTATTTCATAGATGCATAAGGTGTATTAAGCACCTCCCAGTTAAACTCATTCTATAATGAGTATGGAGATGATTGCTTTTTTTTTAATAAAAGTCGTATATTGGTTATAAAAGTTTTAATATGCGCTATACACATTATTCTAGATACACAGTTTAATAAACCCATTTCTTTCAGTGCTGTTTCACCGGCTGTAATTTTTCTATTCTATTCAACCAATGAGCGATTGCATTATCTTCCTTGCAAAGAATACACCAAATTATTTCAACAGACTAAGGAGTAGTAAAAATTGTGGGTAGATTTATTCTACATGCAATTTATTCACATTATTATTACGTTTGTTATTATATTCTACTTACATTTAAAAAATAGTTTGAATATTACATAGATTCAAATATACATTACATCTAATTTTTTTTTTAATTAGTTTAGGATCAAGGCAATGTCAGCCCCTGGAATGTCAGATCGAATATCTGAGATTTAATTAAATTTGGTATTGTTTTGATTTCATTCATTTGAATTGATTACTTAATAGCTTAACGAAGTACAAAGGCAGGTTAATTCTCATACGAGGGTGAATCACATGGAAACGGAAGTTTGTTTTTCAAATTTATTGGAGTGAAATGAAAGTTTCGGTAGCAAATACAAGATAATGCTATCTGTTTCCATTCCTGTGTCGGATTTGAAACACAATAAATTTAAAATTATGTAAAAACGTCACTGAATCAGTAATGGCTAATTAAAAAAAATCTACTTCATTGATATTAATTCGTACACCAAAATCATCATATCTGTACCAAAAGGCTGATTCCCACTAGAACAACGTGGTATGGCGTGGCACAAGAAAGTATATACTCAGTAGCAACATCAATAAAATTTTGTCGTTTAGCTATGTATCTACAATAGAAAAGTGACTGATTGAAGCTGAATAATGTACATACCACAAAACATTGTCGCTATTGCTGCCTGCTTACTGCTGGATGCTTATCAAATCAGAATCCGTGTCTCATGTCATATCCCACCAGTCTGATGGGGATCGACCTTAAGTGCCTATTTTCATTTGGAACAACGTTGCATCATTTTCTGAAATAGAGCCTATTCTCTTATAATATGTTTCGAATCCAACAATCTGCTGTCCATAGAGCTCCAAATAGTCCAAGCATTCTGTCACGGATTAACGTTAAATTTGCAGAAATTATTACCTGGTCAAAAAAAATATGACCGTATAGAAAATAAATTTTAAATGGAGTTTCTTATTCTTTAAACTCGATCCAAAATGGCGAACATGGTTAAAAAAAATCTCAAAGTTGCAAAAAACGGTTTTTTTAAAATAACTAAAAAAATATAACACCTATTGAAAAATTTTAAATGAGAAAGTTGTAGGTTTTAAAAAGATCTATCGACTGATTTTTTGTAAGTAGCGATTGCTTTGTTACTTTTCGAGATATATCGAAAAAACCGTTAAAAATCTTCTCTTTTCTCTTCTTCTATAACTCGTTTACATTTACGTTCCCATATTTGCTATTTACTGCCTTCTGGAGCCGAGATAATTTTTTTATTTAAAAAAAATTTGAGGACGCAATTAACATTTTACAGCGATGCGCTTGACGGAGGTTAATATTGAATACTTATATTTTCAAAAAAAAATAGTAAGATATGTTTACTTGATTTTTAATATTAGTAATTAAGTAATAAACTGAAGCATGCAAGCGCTGAGTGCGTCAGCTGGAGCGGACGGAGAAGTAGAGGGAAGCGGCGCGCGCTCGCTCTGAAAACTGATGACGTGCAGTCTAAATGGGTAAACATTTACGGGACTATTTTGCTTCTAAGGCGAAAATGACTAATATTTGTGTTTAGCTACTCCAGATTAAGTACAAAATAATTTTTGTACGTGGTCCAGAACCCGAGATATCAAAGATTTTGCAAGCGCTAGCCATTTAGACTGCACGTCATCAGTTTTCAGAGCGAGCGCGCGCCTCTTCCCCCTACTTCTCCGTCCGCTCCAGCTGACGCACTCAGCGCTTGCACGCTCAGTTTATTACTCAAGTACCAATACTAAAAATCAAGTAAACATATCCTACTATTTTTTATTTATTTTTTTTTTGAAATATAAGTATTCAATATTAACCTCCATTAAGCGCATCGCTGTAAAATGTAAATTGCCTCCTCAATTTTTTTTTTAAATAAAAAAATTATCTCGACTCCAGAAGGTCGTAGAAAACATTTTTTTTATTAAATTCGTGAAAAAATGTCAGCAGGTTCTTTCTTTAAAAGTCATTTTCATAAAATAAAAATTGAAATTATTTGAAAAAAAACATACCCAAAAAAAGTGCAACTTTTTCAAAGTAATTTTTTGATCCTTAAAATTAATAAAATCGTAATCATTTTATAACAGCATGATAATATAACTCTTTACGAAGAAAATAAACCGAAAATCATTACTGTAGGGCTATCCGCTGAGAAGATCTAGCCAATCTTCGAGAGCCCCTTTTTTGCAAAAAATCGATATATCTCGAAAAATAATTAATATTTTTAAATTTTTCAAAAATGTACTTTTTTGGCTTGCCGCGGGCTATGCTAGCAGTAAATAGCAAATATGGGAACGTAAATGTAAACGAGTTATAGAAGAAGAGAAAACAGAATATTATTAACGGTTTTTTTCGATATATCTCGAAAAGTAACAAAGCAATCGATACTTACAAAAAATCAGTCGATAGATCTTTTTAAAACATACAACTTTCCCATTTAAAATTTTTCAATAGGTGCTATATTTTTTAGTTATTTTAGAAAAACCGTTTTTTGCAACTTTGAGATTTTTTTTAACCATGTTCGCCATTTTGGATCGAGTTTAAAGAATAAGAAATTCAATTTACAATTTAATTTTCTATACGGTCATATTTTTTTTGTCTTGGTAATAATTTCTGTAAGCATTTCTCTATAATGCTTGGACTAAAACCATTCCAGACAAATCAAGACGGAGCAGATGACACCCACAAAACCCAATGATGTTAGCGGATAGATAAGAACATATGGATATGGATATTTGGAATTTTTGGACAGAAGACAGAAATTCCTTCATTTCAGCATTTGCGATTTATTAACTAGGATTGAAGTATCTGGTTAGTAGGCCTTATATGGCTATCTATTCAATTTCTGTAAATACCCTATGGCATGTAGTTAAATTAATATTATACACTAATAATTTCAGATAATCTAATTATATGTATTCCATACAAAATTCACTTCATACATAATAGTGCTTAATAGCCCAAAAATAAAGACAGCGAAAGATGACAAAAAGGCTCAAATGAAGAGTGCTCAAAAACAAAGCAGTGCAAAATGACTCAGTCGAAGGTCTAAATGGAAAATTATATCGAGAAGGTGTCAAGTCAGTTTCAGACGAAAAAAGGCCGAATACGGTACGTTGTTTCCAAGTAACCCAATTCATCGGGGTTGAGGCTTTGGTAGCAACTATTATCCCGTGAAGGACTAATTGAAAGAACGGAATATTTGTATCAATAACACAGTTTAGAGTCTATGTCCATACGAATTTTTTTATGTTATCCTGTATTAAATCGCAACTTCAATTGTTTCAAAGGAATTTCCGGACACCCTATATGTGGAACATACACATATGGGCCTGTAGGGGCCTTAGAAAGAAGACTAAGTGAACATATAATTTCATAAACCGACAAAATTTTACACCAATTTTCTTTGACGCACTCAATCCCAATCCGACCTCAGAATTGCTCCATTACGTCAGGCTTTCGGAGTCGCTGATTACGAATCTGATGTCAAAATTATTAAATTCAATGTAGCGGATCAAATATAGCAGATGGAATAAAAGAAATGTTGGAATTTAGAAATGAAAAAAAATCGACAAACTTTCGAAATTCTGGAGAACCAACTGGGTGTTTATGATTTGATTGGTCTCTCTTTTTGAGTCTTAGCAGATGCTATTCAATTTTCGAATATGGACAAATACTCCAAACTAATTAAATTACTATATGGTCTTTTAAAGCAAGACGACACTCTGCAATTAATAATAATAATAATAATTTATTCGTAGAAAAATACAGAGTATATAAAACGTAAATCAATATTAAAAGCTATACGAATAAACAATATTTGATAAGTTTACACTTGTTTTAAGAACATAAAGTAAAATATGTTGATACATCACAAAATGCCTATCACAGAAAAACATCAAACATATATATAATAAAACAAAATAGGAAAAAAATACATAATTATACAGAGAGAAGAAAAGTATGTATATGTTTACGGAATCAGTCAATTCGGATTAATTGTATTAATAAAAATATTTACTTATTGTTGCCCGAAGAGTTTCTAATATGTACATTTTAATTTTTCTCTTGAATGCATACATTGATAGATTGTTTACTTTCAAGGAATCAGGTACAGTGTTATATAGTTTAGGTGCTAAATATAGTAGTGATCTTTGCCCCAAATTTTTTTGCATAAAGGGAGACAAGAACTTTTGTTTTCTTCTGGTTTCATAATTATGAGACATTTCATGCTTATTATCAGTATAATGATACCTACAAACACAGTTGTAGTAATAAAGTTGTCTTACATCGAAGACTTTAGCTTCAAGGTACAACTCATTATTAGGGTAAGTTAATTTTTTTAGCAACATCATCTTTAAAAATCTTTTTCGTATAATTGTGAGTGTTTCAATGTGACTTCTAACCGCTGAACCCCAAGATAGTACAGCGTAATTCATATGACTCTGTATTAAAGCATGATAGACTATTTTTAGATATTGTCTAGACAACATCGTACAGAGATACTTAAAGGTATATAAAATGGACTGAAGCTTTATAACATAATTTATATGTATATCCCATTTTAAACGACAATCTATAAAAACACCTAAATATTTTGTTTTTGTTGCAGGTAAGATTCTAATTGTATGACCCTGGCTTTCTAATTTCAGATAATCAAAAGATGGGGAAACTGACTTATTGCATGTAAAAGGCAAGTAGCTCGTCTTTTCCAGGTTAATTGTCAATAGTTTGTAACTGAACCAATCTTTTACATAAGACATTTCACTTTTCACAGTTTCTTTCAGTTCGTCCCAAGTGTTACCTTTATGGAAGATAGCTGTATCGTCTGCAAAGCCTATAACATCTCCACTGGTAAGTAGCCCAAGTAAATCATTAATATATATTAAAAATAACAGGGGCCCTAAAATCGTGCCTTGCGGAACACCATATTTGACAGGTAACCATCCACTGCACTCACCTCCAACCTTTACACACTGTTTTCTATTTGACAAATAACTCTCTAAAAGTTTATGACATTGACCTCTAATTCCTATATTTTCAAGCGATTTTAGAAGCATAGGATGACTAACAGTGTCAAAGGCTTTGGTAAGGTCAATGCAAGTGCACAAACAAGGCTGGCCTTTATCTAGAGCAGAGGAGACATTATTTGTGAGCGTTATAATAGCATCTTGGGTTGACGTATGTTCCTTAAAACCATATTGTTTTTGTGAAAGTAACATATTTATTTAAAAAAGACGTTATTCTTATTTTAATAATTTTTTAAAATATTTTACAGAAATTTGTTATTAACGAAATGGGCCTATAGATAGTTGATAACGCACTATTTCCTTTTTAAAAAATAGGAGTAACCACAGAGTTTTTAAATGCAGATGGCCAAGTACCAGTTTTCATGCTCTCATTTATAATGTATGCTATCGGCTCAGTCACAAACTCCACAATATGTTTAATTACCTCTGACTTCAGGTTGTCAATTCCAGAAGATTTTTTATTTTTTAAATTTAGTATAATGTCTTTGACTTCTTGGTGATCTGTGGTCAGAATTAGGAGGTGTCTGAAAATATGTTGCTAAACATTGGGTTTAATCATCTTCCTTACGGTATACGTTTAACACACCTAAATCTGTAGTCTTTGGAGGGTAGGAGGATAAATGGTGATGTCATAACAAGGACTACGAGGTCATGATTTAAGATTTAAAGTTAAGTGAAGAATATTGTCACACCCGTACAAGACTGTGTTTCTTGCCGAATCATGTGTTTGACATGTGGAACTGTGGAACTCGCTAACGCGCAATGTGCTATCAGCGGAAAGGAAATTAAATGTAACATAATGTCAGATATACTGAAAAACCATGTTTTTTCGCACTATTGGCTTATCAAACATCTGATGTGATAGAGTAAAACAAGTCTCGTGTTAAAATGCGATTCACCCTCATATTACAACTATTCCTCTTATTTGAAACTGACGTTAAGTACTTTTTATTTGACGCAGCATGTAGCCTAAACATAATTAGCGTTACAAGCTGTTTTTCTCTCGGCTTAGACAAAACAATGTTCCTTCCTTCCAGGCCGGCGGGCCTGCTGCGAAAGATAAAAGTCTTAATAGTCGCCAATTACTTAAGACCATCGTTAAAGATTGCATTAAAACCGTGACTCGTCCCACTGTTTTACTTTTACGGCGGGCTGGTAAAATTTCTTAATCGAATGACTACAAAACCGAGCGCGTTTGACAGTCTCCGTGTTTTGTTTATCTGTGCGGTGACCCGGGAAACGAAGATCTCGCAGCCGTAAGTAGACTTTAGAGTAGACTTTTGATAAATGATTAATGCATGCTGACGTTTAGTACTACCCATTTGAATTGCAATGATATGAGTATTTCGTGGGATTATTATTTTATATGAACAGATAATAAAAATGTTTTTCTGCTGCTATATCATAATGTGATAGTAATTATGATGCTGTATTGTAATACCATAAATCTGGTCCTGATTCTACATATACCTAGGTTTGTTGTAAATATTTGCTGTGCTTCAACTAAATACAGGGTGATTCACAACTTATCCAAAAAAATTTGGGAATAGATGCAGCATGAGAAATGGAATTAATATCGTAAAAAATTTTTTGTAACATAACAAAATATTGAAGTTATAGTACATTCAACCACTACATAGCTGGACAACTGTAGTCTCTATCGTCATTCGCCACGTGGCCTCAGCGATTCCGAATAATGAATTCGGATTTTGCAATCGTCGTTGCGATATTTACCTTTTATCTGTGGTGTTTACAATAGGTTTTTAGTAGTTAGTGTCAAAAATGGGTAGTTAGTGTCAAAAATGGGTAGTTAGTGTCAAAAATGGTTTGCGTGTACTCGGAGTTGATGGATATCGTTTTAATTTATGGTGAAGCATTTGTGTTATGGTGAAACAAGACGACATTTGTGTTAGATCGTAGAAACTTGTACAACGAACCCAAATGTGTTTACACATTGGTGGATAAAATTTTGAACAATTGTTGTAACTTCGGGTATGTCAAATGATTTTATTATTTAAAAACACAAATTAATTTTATTAATTAATAAAGGCAAAAGCAGTTGAATTTGCCGATATAAAATAGGTGCGATAAAATTCTATTTACATATTTCTTTCCTTGCGAAAGTTTTTGTCCGTTTTTATCACACCGCCATGCCGGTCGCATTGTGCGGGGTCAGGTTTTATAGTGGACCAGTTTCCAGTGCCGTGCAGAAGTGTATTTTTAAATCAATTTCGAACTGCCCTTTTTGATTTTTTCTTTACAAAATTGTATTTGTAAGTGTCCCCTGTACATTCAGAATTTTTTTTTGGATAAGTTCTGAATCACCCTGTATATTTTCTCGCTGGATCAACATGGTTTTATTAACAAACTTAGCTTGTATATCTCAATTAATTTGTGAAACCATGGATTGCATTGTCAAGACAATATGATGTTTCATGCAAGGGCTTTGGTCAAGTCGATCCTTATGTATGGCTTAATAAACTTGTGTTAGGTTGACTAATAATCTTATTAAGTTTATTACATCATATCTAACAGATAGATAGTTTTAATTCGTTCAGATTTGATGCAACTCAGGAATCTAATTTAGGACCCTTGTTACATATTTATTAATGGTTTCACCCAACATTATCTCTTCTTGAAAACTTTTCTTTTACTACTATTAGCAATACTAATTAGAAATAATAAAACATTTCATAAATTCGTATTATTTTTTGATTAGGTACCTACAACTTTTTTTAAATTATTGATTAAAAAAGAATGTTGGATATTTTGTGCTATATTGACTTTTATATAATTGTACTACTAGAAATATAGGATTTGCCTACCCAACTGCTAGTATTCACCACAGGATTGGCATAGGGCTTCAATTCCAGCATTCTTTGCCAAATAATCTTCCGCCACGGTAGATCATCTTCTTCACCATTATGTCTTTTTACTCATATCATATTTGCTAAAGCAGGGCAAAAGTCCTTGTCCGCAGTGAGGTGTCCAATGCCAAAAAACAAGCAATCCGGTTTAGATTTTTTCCAAATGTGTTTCTTCCAATTAGTTAAACAATCACCTGGTCCTTTTTGACCCGATCAAGTCTGGGTTCAGGTCAATTCAAGGTTAAATGTAGAGAATCAATTGCCAACAAAGTAAACCTATATATGTATTCGTTTTTGGGGTTGCTGTATCCGAATTCAGTACCCATTTGATCCGACTTGCTCTGGGTTCAAGGTCAATTGTACGGAATTAATTGCCGACAAGGTAAACCAATACATCTATACGGTTTTGAGGTCGCTGAATCCGAATCGGGAGTCTGTTTGATCCGATCAGGTCTGCTAAATATTCTCAAGGTCTAAATTGGAAACACTCAATTTAAGTATTTACGCGTATTAAAATTTAAGTAAGAAGAATGAAAGTTTTAACTCTGAGCTCGTGACTCTCGAGTTAATTGTTTTGACATGACAAAATTCTGCTAACAATAGGCCTAATTAAGTAAGCTTTTCAAGATTCTTGCCTTGATGGCACGCATGAAATCACATCTCACTATTATGGTATGAAGACTACTACTCACTTTTGTGGTACCGAAATATTTTGTTGTCAAAAGATCTGCGAATTAGATTTCGTTTACGTCTTCACGATTTCAATGGTAAATATCGTCTTAACGACCCCCAGTAATCGACTAACATGTGTATATCCCATCTACCTTGATACCGACGCCCCATTTATTTAATATTACTTAGAGAACCAATTGCCAATTTGACCTTAAACTGACCTTAACTCACACTTGATCGGGTCCAACGGACACCGAATTCGAATTCAGCAAACCCAAAAACGTATAGATATGTAAGTTTAGTTTGTTGGCAGTGGTTTCTCTACATTTAACCTTGAACTGACCTTAACCCAAAGCTGCTTAGATCAAACGAAAACCGGATTCGGATTCAACAACTCCAAAAACATATACGGGGTGGTCCGAATTTTATGCAGGAAACTTCGAGGACAGATAGATCTCTTTAAAATAACAGGAGTTTACCTTATAAACATAGGTCTGGAACAGCCTCGTTTTAGAGATACAGGGTGTTGAAGTTGTTAAAAAAAATATATTTTTTGTTTATATCTCAGGAATGTATTAACCGATTTCAATAAAATTTGGTACAAATAATGTACGATAGTAGGCCTTGCATTCCCTAAAATATGAGCTCTAAAGGTTTAACCAGTGGTGTACAACTGGACAGGGGTCACCCCCTTTTTATAAAAAAAACCTACGCCACTGTATTTTTTACAAGTTATTGTAACGGATTTATATTCTAATGCACTACATAAGTAAAAAATGTGACCTGAATTTTTTCCCTAAGGTTCACCATTTTCAAGTTATTCATACAAATACAATCCCCTTGTGGCAGACACTTCAATCATAATATTACAAAAATATTTATGTTTATGCATAAAAGTAAGTGCAATTTGTAAGCACATCAACAAAATTCTTTCCACATCACTTGTGAGGTAGTGTTCCTGGTGTGTTTTAGTTTTCCCTGGAGGCATTATCTTTACAAATAAGAACAATTTAAATCAAAATAATAATAAAAATACATGTATTTTACCAAGCAACAACAACTAAACAAGAAACAAAATTAACGTTAAGTATTTACAGCAATTGTTTAAAATTCGAACCACCCACATCGATACATTTCTGACATTTTCTATTAATGGAACTAATTGAAGCTAATATCATGTGGTGGTTTTCTTTTAATTCATTACACCTGTCTTCTATTCGCTGCATTAGTTGTGGTCTAGTATCTATTGGAGTAGAGTAAACTTTTCAAGTAGGTCACCCCAAACATAGAAGTCCAGGGAGTTTAGATCTGGCGATCTGGCTGGCCAAGACACTGGACCCTCGGCACCATTATGGTTGACATTGGCATTTGGTCTTCTACCTATCCATCATCTCATATAATTTTCATTAAGCCATTCTTGTATTATTCTCCTAAAATGCGCAGGAGCACCATCCATTTGTATCCAGCTATTTTGTCGTATATTTAATGGAACATCCTCTAATAATTCAAATAGATGGTTTTCTAGAAAGTTTAGAAATGACTCCGAATTTCATGAGGATTTTCTTGTGACCAAATATCCAGATTGTGAAAATTCACTACCCCTCGCCTTGTGAACGTAGCCTCATCGGTCCAAAGTATTTCTAGTAAGAATTCAAACAACCACTGATAAAAATTCAGGCGTCTCTCTGCATCTCCCGGAAGTAAATTTTGCACAGGTTGTAAATGGTACGGATTTCTGCCATCCTTACGTAGAACTTTTCAAATTTTCGATTTACTCACCCCAAGTTGCCGAGACGTTCTTCGTGTACTTACCCGAGGATCGTCGTCAAATGCTTTTAAAATTTCATTTCTGTGCCTTTCATTCCTTTGTCGTGATTTTCCAAATATTGTTTTAATCCAAAAAGATGAAAGCGATGAGTGTAAAGAATTTTGTTGATGTGCTTACAAATTGCACTTACTTTTAAGCATAAACATAAATATTCTTGTAATATTATGGTTAGAAGTGTCTGCCACAAGGGGATTGTATTGGTATGAATAACTTGAGAACGGTGAACTTTAGGGAAAAAATTCAAGTTACCTTTTTTACGTATTTTGTGCATTAGAATATAAATTCGTTACAATAGCTTGTAAAAAATACAGTGGCGTAGGTTTTTTTTTAAAAGAGGAGGTGACCCTGTCCGGTTGTAAACCACTGGTTGAATCTTTAGTGCTCATATTTTAGGGAATACAAGGCCTACTATCATACATTATCTGTACTAAATTTTATTGAAATCGGTCGATGGATTCCGGAGATATAAACAAAAAATCAATTTTTTTTAACAACTTCAACACCCTGTATCTCTAAAACGAGGCCGTTCCGGACCTATGTTTATAAGGCAAACACCTACTATTTTAAAGAGATCTATCTACCCTCGAAGTTTCCTGCATAAAATTCGGACCACCCTGTAGACACCATGGTCTTGTCATTTTTTGTGGGGTTGTGTAATTCTACAGATACTAGATTTATAACTACTGTATTCATATAAATATTACTTAATCACCTATTTAAATTTTATAAACATCACCATAAAACTGCTATTCCATAAACAAATTAATGTGTATTTATTTTATCATTTGTAGCAATTTCAAGAATTTTGTTATTAACTTTTTATGTGGCATTATTAAAAAACTTATTTATAAGAACTTTCTCAGAAACATTTAAATACTCGTATGTCTTCCCGTGCAACAAACTATTTATATTTTTCCTGCAAAAAACAAACTTCTGACGTAGATATGGAATGTCTCTATAACGACTAAAAATATTCATAGTCATATATCTGGAAATTTTACTTTTCTTATATAAATAATACTGAAAATTAATTTAAATTCTAGGAAATTATTGAGGTTATTATTAATAGTTAGTTGGAGCAATGAGCTTTACCTAATTAAAAATAAAAAAATGATTATCGTATTAAGATTATAAACAGAAGACGATAATATGATGTCAAAAGTATTAATTTATCAATCAAATATTTCAAGGAATAGGAAACAAAGAAACTTACTACTATTTGAAAATTATATTGGTTTATCTATGAAATTAAAGTTATGTGGTAAAAATCATTTTTAAAATACATGCGTCTATTAAATTAAAGCTATCTCTAGATGGTAAAAATCATTTGAAAATCATTTGAATGCAAAATTCTAAAAAAGAATTGAACTTGAATTGGAAGTAGGTTTGTATTAAAATTATACAGTTATTGGCATTATCTATTCGATTGTTTAGATGTAGGAGGTCACTAGAACTAGAACATGAACATATGGTGATGAATGAAACATAAAATTATTATTATTTTTTTTATTGAAAAAAATCATTACACAACTTGTGGGGACATTATTATTATTCATATACAATTATATTAGTGTGTAGTAAAGAAACTTGATTCAACTCGTGGATATCGTGAAAGTTTTGGCTCAAAGTCTGCTAAAAGGTTTCTAATATACAGTACTGTATATAAATTATGATTTGATAAATTACGAGCAAAAAATTTAGGAGTGAATCTACTCATAAAAATAATAGTACCAAGTTCACGTGACATTTTTTTAAAAGCTCAATATTAACGGAGTTACATAACCCCAAAAATTGATTAATAAATTTGTCTTAAGTTTTCTTTAATTTAAAGTTTTTTCTCTTTGGTACCTACACTTATTATTGACAACAAACTGCATCTGTGAAAAAAAAAAAAACATTTTAGAGCTCTAAATGGTCAAATGGTCGTTATAATAACTTTTTATTCGCGATAATTAAAAAAAACAGCTTAATATTAAAAGTCAACAAAAATTCTTAACTAAAGTCTATAACTATAAAGGTATTTCCTAGAGAAAAAACGTATTTATGATTAAAGTTTTTCAATCGTCTCTTGTCTTGAATTCTAAACAAAGAACTAAATTAAATATCTGCATACCGGGTAGGAAAGTACCGATGGTCTATCTGAAGTTACGTGAGAGTGATAAAGCCATAGAAATCCATGCGATAGAGAAGGATGGTTATAATGAAGGCATCTCATAGTCACCACCCGTTTCGCCCTTCCACAAATAAGATCCACTTCTTATTTGTGGAAGGGCGAAATGGGCGGTGACAATTAGACACCTTCACTATTACCCATCCTTGTCTATCACATGGATTTCTATGGTTTACATTATCACTCTCAACTTCAAATAGACTATCGGTACTTTCCTACCCGGTATATGAAATAACAAGAAGGAATGCTACAGTTATTCTGTAAATAAAACATACTTTTCAATATGACCTGCTCTACTTTTATATACAATGGTAGATTTTTTATACGCAACACCTGCAAAAATTGCGTAAATATTTATTCTACTTGAATTACAGACATTTATAAGTAAACTATGCCAAGTACTTATGTTATAAAATACATATTCATAAAATATGGATAACACCACATTTTCAATAATAAATAATAGAATAAACCGTATTGTATCGCATCAAAAGTTAATATAAAATTTAAAAATCTGTAAATTTCTTAACGGATAGTGGATATTAGTATGGAATTCGAATCGTTGCAAAATTAAGATAACGTATTCAAAATTAAACACAAAAAATCTATATTTTTTTTGTTGTTACTGAAGAGGCTTTGTCTATTTCTGAAAGACATATTTCACTTACTACATTTCGGCTCCCCAAACTTTCTTTTCTGTGTATGCTACTGCTTTATTATAGAAGATTTAGGATTCGGTTTCAACCAGTCTATTTGAAAGGAAACATTATTTTATAGCAATACTGTAAAGATATTTTAGCAGTAGTATAATAACCTCATTACAATGTGCTGTCGTTTTAAAGTCTTAAGGAAAAATAAAAAGGAACACATGATATTTCCATTTATTTTTCAGAATAATTTTTTTAAGATTTGCAAAAAAAATAACAACGACACGCGGTGTTCCCAAGCGGTCACCCATCCAATAGTCCAAGCATTATAGAGAAATGCTTACAGAAATTATTACCTGGACAAAAAAAATATGACCGTATAGAAAATTAAATTTTAAATTGAGTTTCTTTTACTTTAAACTCGATCCAATATGGCGAACATGGTTAAAAAAAATCGCAAAATTGAAAAAAACGGTTTTTCGAAAATAACTAAAAAAATATAGCACGGATTGAAACATTTTAAATGAGAAAGTTGTAGGTTTCAAAAAGATCTATCCACTGATGTTTTGAAAGTATCGATTGCTTTGTTACTTTTCGAGATATATCGAAAAAACCGTTAAAAATCTTCTCTTTTCTCTTCTTCTATAACTCGTTTACATTTACATGCCCATATTTGCTATTTACTACAAGCATAGCCTGCGGCAAGCCAAAAAAGTACATTTTTGAAAAATTTAAAAATATTAATTATTTTTCGAGATATATCGATTTTTTGAAAAAAAGGCGCTCTCGAAAATTGGCTAAATCTTCTCAGCGGATAGCCCTACAGTAACGATGTTTGGTTTATTTTCTTCGTAAAGAGTTATATTATCATGCTGTTAAAAAATGTTGACGATTTTATTAATTTTAAGGATAAAAAATGACTTTGAGAAAGTTGCACTTTTTTGGGTATGTTTTTTTCAAATTACTATTTCAATTTTTATTTTATGAAAATGACTTTTAAAGAAAGAAAACTAAACATTAACGGGTCTATTTTGCTTCTAATGCGAAAATGCTATAATATTCGTGTTTAGCTACCCCAGATTAAGTACAAAAAAATAATAAAAATTGAAATAGTTATTTGAAAAAAACATACCCAAAAAAAGTGCAACTTTTTCAGTCATTTTTTGATCCTTAAAATTAATAAAATCGTCAACATTTTTTATCAGCATGATAATATAACTTTTTACGAAGAAAATAAACCGAAAATCGTTACTGTAGGGCTATCCGCTGAGAAGATCTAGCCAATTTTCGAGACCGCCTTTTTTTCAAAAAATCGATATATCTCGAAAAATAATTAATATTTTAAAATTTTACGAAAATGTACTTTTTTGGCTTGCCGCGGGCTATGCTTGTAGTAAATAGCAAATATGGGCATGTAAATGTAAACGAGTTATAGAAGAAGAGAAAAGAGAAGATTTTTAACGGTTTTTTCGATATATCTCGAAAAGTAACAAAGCAATCGATACTTTCAAAAAATCAGTGGATAGATCTTTTTGAAACCTACAACTTTCTCATTTAAAATTTTTCAATCCGTGCTATATTTTTCAGTTATTTTCGAAAAACCGTTTTTTCAATTTTGCGATTTTTTTTAACCATGTTCGCCATATTGGATCGAGTTTAAAGAACAAGAAACTCAATTTAAAATTTAATTTTCTATACGGTCATATTTTTTTTGTCCAGGTAATAATTTCTGCAAATTTAACATTAATCCATGACAGAATGCTTGGACTACAAGTACTATTAACCGCGCCCGACGATGCTTGACTTCAGTGATCGGACGAGAACTGGTATTTTACATCGTGGTATGGCCGTTGCCAATAAACTGTTTGAAGTTTTGGAAATATAAATATAAATAATATAAATTTGAAAAATATATTTTTTTAAATTGCCTGATACAAGGTGTTTTCAAAGTTGAGTCATTTAGGTATTTTAACAGCTGGTAGAACTCGTAAAAAAAGTCGATTTACCAAAAATCGTCTACATAAAAGTTGTAGAAGAATAGTTATAATAATTTGTTCAAAATTTTTACCATTTCTTTACCATTTATATTTTTATAAGGCATTGGTCGAAAATGACAATAAATCAAATTTGTATTACAAAGTTTTTAAATTTCTATTTTTTTAAAATAATTGTTAATTAATAAACTTAGTGAAAATATCTGAATAATAGATTTCAGTTACCTATACTAAAATAGTAACATACAAAAACTTAAGCTGTCAAATATATTTCAAATAGGAATGTCATTCTTAGTCTTGAGAACGAACTCAGATTTATTTTTCTAAACGTTAACTAGCTGTAGTGCCTGGTTTCTTAGTAATGAGTATTATTTTATTTTTTATATCTGATTTTTTCAGTGTAATATTTTTAGCCAAACATGGGTTCATCAAATAACCCTTGAATAATTCTTTTGGTGCAAGTGTTTGATCAATTACCTTTTTATTTTTTATTCACATGTTACAAAATACTCTAACAAATAGAGAAAAAAACTTTGCCACAAATAAATAACATCGGTATTCAAAACAAAATAATGACATTATTCAATGCGTTTTCTTGCTTCCCCCAGAAGTCAAAACGTATTATCGTAATAAAACGTAATAAGAAAAATGCAAAACTGGCTGACATTTAAATAATTGATTACATACTTTAATAGTTAATTGCTACACGCGTGGTAATAATTATTAATGGTATTAGCCATTAGGATAGCTGTTACGTAAGTTCAAAATGGAAAACAGATTATATCGCAAAATTTCCGTAAGTGAATGTTTTAAGAGAACAGGAATGGGAAAAATATAAATAATGAGATAGCCTAAGGAAGCGACTTACCCTTATCGCTGTTGTTTTGCCAGAAGAGGCGCCTCTCGAAGAAGGTTGTGCCCAGTGGATGCAGTCGCTTGCAGAACACTACATGCAAAGAGAAGTAATCCAAAAAAAATGTTTCCAAGCACTAGGAATATGCATGAAATGCATTGAAAGCACATAACAATGTCACAAGATAGTATTTGTTCAGCGGCGACCAAACGAATCAATTGGATTTTGAAGAATTAGTAAAAAGTGTCGCAAAGAACTACCTCATTGACAGAACAAAAAAGCAAATAAATAAAAGTAGTTTTCAGTTTTTACA
This sequence comes from Anoplophora glabripennis, assembly GCF_000390285.2. NCBI lineage: Eukaryota > Metazoa > Arthropoda > Insecta > Coleoptera > Cerambycidae > Anoplophora > Anoplophora glabripennis. Next base: position 706,111 of record NW_019416503.1, on the reverse strand, counting down.
TTGTAAAAAAATCGGTGTGAGTGAAAGCAATAAAGGTACAGATTGAATCCATTGAGTGAAATTATTGTGTACATTTTCACTCAATATTGGGCATTTTGATCATTTTACTCAATTGCAATATAGGTACTTCTTAAATAAATTCTTGACGTAGACTCGTATTTGGTGCACTTGTACATAAATCAGAGTAAATGTCCTCATTACTTAGTGAGTTTAAATGTATATTAATTTCGAATAATTTGAATGGCGCCGTGAAGATGGTACCACTTACTTATTGCTGCTGTAATCTCGACCATAGTTGATAAGTGTCCGTTAGATGCTCCAGAAAAGCGTGATCGCTAGGAGAACAGTCCTTATCCGGCGGCGGCGGGTCTCAGCTGACGAGTCTCAGCCTCAGCCAGAACAGAAAGACGCCCCGCGAAGGGCGCGTAGTGAATTAATTTCAACACTGTATATCCTAATTAATCATTTATGAGTGATTTATTTTTGCACTCAATATTTAGTTAATTAAAAACCAAGTCTGAGTAATCGTCATGTTAGATAAAAAGTCAACTCTAAATTGGCTTTATATACAAAGAATAGAGTTAAAAGTCGCTCAATTAATAGCTAGCCGTAATTCGGATTTGAGTACAGTGTAACATCAGTAGAAACATTTAGACAAAATGATTATAAATAGTAATTATTAAGGGCTAACTGTAATTAAAACTAACAAGTAATCAAAATATTTAATTAGAAAAACTAAAAATTACGTGATATCTCATATTACTTCTGGCAGCACTCAACTAGTGATGTTAAATTACTTGTAATTTATGAAAATGTAATTTTACTGGTAACATTTCATGTAATTTACAAATTAGCTTGTAATTTATGTAATTTATGACATTTAAATTTTACGACATTTTAAAGTGTACTCGGCTTGTTTAGCTTCTCAGTACTCAGCTTCTATAAAACTAATCCTGCAATTCAATGATTAAAAAATAATATTTGTCGATTTTTAAGCAAAAAAATTAAAATTTTTATTCATATAAGTAATATTCATATAAGTGCAGCAGTAAAAATAAAATAAATCAAATCTAAATACAAATATTTAGGTTTCTATGTAAAGCAGCTTTCGTTTCTTTAAGCATTTGTTTTTCCGGGACATAGGCCTTTTTTGGTAGAATGTTAATTACAATTAACAGTTCTTAATTCTTCAGTAATTAATTCTTCGTCGTTTATTTCTGTTTCCTTTTCTACCTCTTTTGTTCTATCTATTTCTGTCAGTTCGGTCTTTGCATGGTCAACCTAAATTTTAGTCAAAATTATGAACTAAAAATGCAACAACGAAAAACAAACCTTTTCAAGTGAAATATTTTGTATAATAATAACACGCCTTTTTTCATTACATTTTGCCTCAAATCCTTCATTTCTTTCAGGTAATACCTTATTCTTATTTTACATTGACAATTTATTGATGAATTAATTCATGAAGTCGCTTCATCAAGAAATTGGACAAGTGTAATGCTTGGTGCATTACACTTGTCGAATTTCTTGTCTACTGTCAAATAACTTCATGAATTTATTCATCAAGTTCTTGACGAATTAGAACATGCTCTAATTTTCGTCAATTTCTTCGTGAAGTTCAGAAGTACCAACCCAACAGATTTCCTGCCTCAGATAAGTAATGAGGTTATGTTATTGGAATATGTAAATAATTGTGTGGCGTCGTACTAGTTTTGCATTGTTTTTACTAATTTGTTACTTACAAAAACTAATGTTTATATGATATATGTCAAAACGGTACCGCTGTTGTGTCACTACAATTATGAGTGGAAAGGTGACATTTTTTAAGTTTATTTGCTTCTTTGATTTGTTGGTAGAACTGATTTATGCGTAAAAAAACTTGACAAAGTCTGTAGCAGTGTAAAACCACACTGTTTACCAATAAATTCGTGAATTAATTCATGAAGAACTTCGTTAATTCATTCATGAATAAATTGTCAATGTAAAACAGCTATTAGAGCTTGTATAATGCTGGTGCTCTTCCTCACTATCACCATACTCTTCAGAATGAATGCTAATATTGCTAAACTAAAAGAAAGGTTATAAAATCTTAAATGTCAAATTTGAAATTGGCGCGATATTTAAAATTAAGTGTAAATTAACATTAATTACAGTAAATTACGTAATTTACGTAAGTTACAAAAATTACATAAATTACATCCGTTATCTCGCGGTGCGTAATATTACGGTAATTTTACAGTAATTTGTGTATGTAACAATTTGTCATTTTACCATTTACATCACTACACCCACCTGGTTTCAAACAGCTGGAAAAGCTAAATATCCACTCAAATTATATCACAGACAGCTTGTCTGTATTTAAATATATTCATATGTTATATTTGTGTAACCTTGACGACTTGAGAACCATACGCTATGCTATTAACGTTTTAATGAGGCCCTGACATTGACAGTGAAAATATTGGAACGTGGTTTAAATAGAAATAGCTGTAGTACAAAACGAACTTCATAATAGTATAGGATAGTTTATGATTCCTACGCTTCAGATGAATCCTAAAAAAAAAAGTAACTGAAGTAAATAAAAACGAAAAATAGATAAAAAAATTATATGCCATGTCATGCGTTTGAATAAGTTTTATTTTTCTATGCATAAAAGAATAATTTATATGTAATCTTAAAATCACTAAATCCTTTATGGAAGGGTGTGGTATTACAAAATATTTTAATCATATTGCCTTGAACCAAATAAAGACAATAAGTGGCTTGTTTTACTACAAGATATACTTATGACAAAACTCGTTATTGTTCTAGGAAATGTTTATCAACATCGACAAATAATTAGCGAAATTGTTATCTTTTTATCTTCACAAAACTAACTCATTTGCCTCAACAAAATGTACATATACAATATTATTGTTAGTATTACGAAGCAGAAACAAACAATTTCAAAGAAAATCAAATATAAAAAAGCAGCTAAATTAAAAATTTGATGGAAGTCATCTTGAATAACAAATATATAATAACCCCTAAATAAAGTGTAAAATGGATGTTATTGTTGGTATTGTTGGGTCATTCGCTAGAAATGAAGAGGGTATATGAAACAAACATCAAAGTTACAGTTGTCAATAAAAACAAGTAATAGGTAACTCACCGGGGGGTTACACTCCCCCCTACCTAACTTTAGGATTCAAGGTATATCCTTCCATTAATTAGCAAACATGTATCATTCGTCACCTGAAATAAGTCGAGGCTCCCTCGGACGCCAACTAGTTAGCATCCCAACTACCAGGTGTGTGAGTCATATAATATTCTGTCACCTACCTCAACACCACCCAGTATGTGTCAATCGAAGCGCAGGTAAGACCCCGTAGAACTTACAAGGCACACTTCGAAGTCGAAGGACCTACAGCCATTAAGACCGGGAACACGTAGCGCGCCTTAGGGTTTTCAAAAACATAAACGAGTATGTCAAAAATTCACAATTCATTAAATAAACGTATTGAAGCTATCTCACAGATATTAAAATCAACCTTATTCGATCGCTGGCCAGGCACCACTGTCACAAAGAACAACTTCTCTTAGTTTCGGCATAAATTACATTATCTCAAGGGCAAATAAACACTTGGCTGGCGCATTCCGTATGAACAGCTGAGGTTTGATTCAAAGCAACCACGATAGTTTTCATTTCATAATAAAATATATATTGATTCGTATTATTACAATACTTAAAAAATTAATAAGTGTTACAAAAGTTAATTTCCAGTATAACTGGAAGTGCAGTCTATTGAATTAAATGAAATTTTCAGAAAAATTAAACTTCCAGGGAAAAATACTGAGCATTTCATTTTTCGTTTTAATTTTTTAGTATTTTCATTAATAACATTCGAAGGTACAGTTGAAAATAAAAAAAATGTGTTAGGTTAGGTACACTGAATATCATTCACAATAACTACATTTCCTATTTCTTCTTTACCATACGACTCTAATTGCACTGACGCGTGTATCTATAGAAAACTAGAGAAAAAACAATATTACTACACCAAGAGCATTATTGCGTGTTATCGATAATTCAATTTCAACTAAGCGCGTTTTATTCATAAACTGTACTTAATGCACGAACATGGTTCTTGAAATATGAGCAACCAAGGTAATCTGCTATCGCTTTTGCATAATATCTGGAAGAGGAAAAGATGCAAGTCGTGAAAAGTTGTTATTCCCAAGATAATATTTTATATTCATGCTTAGTTGCGCTACCCTTAGAAGCTAGAAGTTAATTATTGGTCATTTTTTCACAATGACAAATGATAAATTACTCCAAAAATAAAATAATAATAAGTGATAAACATTGAGTTAAATAAAAATTTTTAAAGGAGTTGTTATGAACTTTTCTTTATCTGACTGAGAAAGGTGATTAATCGTTCATGAATTCACTAAAAAGACATTGACACGTTCTACTATCAAAAAATCAATCAAAAAGGAAAAAAGTTCTGTTGAACTCAACTTCAAAAGTTGGGGAGTTTTACTCAACATTTCCGAGACTTATACTTGTAAAAAAAGCACCACTAAAATCTTGCCTCTAAAGGATCAGTCGGGTCATTTTTATAAAATCAGTTTTGCTAATCAGAAATTTCACACTGAAAGAACAAATAAATAAAAAATGCTCATTACTAATTAATTGAGCTGTGAAATTTGGACATGGTATGGGTGTACCACGTGCAATCTACCTCTCTCTATTTTTCATTCAGTACACTCTGGAGTGTTGTCAATTAAAAAGATGTCGTAGCGCACATTCACGCTATTGTAGCGTTAATAGATGAAAATATGTACAGAGTGTTTGTACTTCCATGATACATCATGCGAATATTTGCCTTTACGTAGAAGATTATGATGAAGAAGATGACACAACAAATAACTCCGGAAGTTATAGACAAAGTTCAAGAAGAGTTTAGTGCTAGTCTTTCCCACTGAGAGCAGTTAATTTAAAAATCTGTTGTACTTGGGTTGTTAAAAATACCTTTTTTGTTGAAATTTTAGTTTTTTTTTTAACTTTGGCACTATACAAAATTCTATTACCTAACCTAATTGATATGGTTGAATACAAGACATATCTCATGACCGACATTTGTATTTAAAAAAACATCCACGACGCCATCACTGTCGCACATACAGTATACAGTGTGTCCAATTAAGTCGGCACCATATGGGAAACTTTTTTATTATTGGTTTTATGAAAAAAAGTTATTCTTAATAAAAAGTTCTGCATGGCTTAAAACCCAAAATGAAGTAATCAATTTCAATTTTTTGCGTCTTATTGCGTCTACCATTAAAAAACATATTTTGTTATTTTCACATTGATAATAATTTACGTCTAGAGATCGACATTAAATCTAGGATGCACTGACAAAACAATGAATTCAATACTATAAATGTTTTATGATTTGTAACATTAAATCATAATTTATTTGTTTATTTACTAGTATGTTTATATCCAAAAATTATTAAAGATTGTTTTTAATGGTAGGTGGAAAATATTGGATATCTGACAGTAGTTTTTTATTGGGATCTACTTTTCTCAATACCGATTGTAGATATTGTAAAAAATAAAGGGGTACTTTACTCTTGAGCAAAATTTACATTTTTCAACAAACGTCGTATGCAACTGCAAAAAATATAAATCTAATTATATCATTTTGGGTTTTAGGTCATGCAGAACTTTTTATCACGAATAACTTTTTCTCATAACATCAATAATAAAAATAGTATCCCATATGGTATATGGACACATTGTATTTAAAACAAATATCTCGCAGAACGTACTTTTAAAAATAAGAATTTTAATTATGTTATAGCTGCAATCAATGTCGGTAAAACAAGGATCACTGCTGTACCTACTATTCCGGTTTGCTCTGTTATAAAACTATTCTTCTTTCCATTGCATTGGTTTGGTAAATCGATACAGTTACAGTATTTAAACAAATGAAAAAAAAAAAACAATTACCAAAACAACATGTAATTTAAATTATTTTGTTCCTTCCTTCCTACATCCAGTAGAAAGTGATTTCCAAGTAAATATTGCTTAATTCAAACTTTCCATAAACTAAATCTCGTTGAATTGCGCAATAATATATAAAAGAACTCATAAAAGTATACATTTAGTAGTTCAATGAAACTGTCCAGATTTTTTATTCTCCTCCGCATTATACAGGGTAATAACTGATCCATGTAATTAGTCGTTCGCTCTTTAATGGTAGCGTCACCTTGAAATCGAGAGTAATAAGACTTTTTAAATTAACTCGAGGGTACGGTGTCTGCCTCAAGAACGAGTGAAATGTACACAACGAACTGAAATATAAAGGTTATAGGAAAATTAAAGTAACGGTAGGTTAGTTTAAGGCTGTATCCGGTGTGGTCAAGTGAGAACTGTTTTGTGAAGTCAATTTGTGAGATGCAACCGATTTAATAAAAAAAAAACGAAAGGAAAAACATATGTAAGTAAATTTTTCAATTAGGATCTATCAAGTTGTATAGCTTGAAATAAATTTTATTCAATTTATTACTTGACTTAATTGCGTATCATTACTATTTGACTTGATTTTGTGTCTCTACGGGTTGACTTAATTTTTAACTTTTATAAAAAGCGAAAACTCGAGTAGCAGAATATTTTTTGCACCTAGATTTTCCTTAATACCTAGTGATTTACCACACTGATATGATAAAACCTTTTTGGAACCGCCACTGATAGCTCTGCTTCTGTTTACACATGTTGCTTGCCTACTTGGAAACCGCTATACATAAAGACGAGCAGTTTTCATAAACGTCTTCGTATGTTACTACCGTATTGTTACATTATTACTGTATTGATGGCTACTTATTAATACATGCACCACAGACACATCTTTATACAAAAAAAAAAAGGAAAAACACGGTTAAAATAATTTGGAAAAATAAATGTCTTTACTTAAAATTTTCACAATAAAAGACACAGGTTTCTGTAATGAAAACTAAAGTAGAACCTAAAATTGGACTAGCAATTATTCTTATTTATACAAAGAACGGAACAAAATAGCAGATGACACGTTATTTATGACCACAACTATTCACCCCTTTTTGTGTAGTATTAAGTCGGGAACGATTCCAATATGTTTAGCAATTATGAATATAATTAATTTTATGCACCGTTTTGCAGTTTCAATGATTTTGTTTAATGAAAATGCTTATTTTACCTACCATTAGAAATTCTTTCTTTAAATCTAGCATAGTTTCAACTGAAACCATTTATCTCCTGAAAATTACTCTTTACCTCTTTCTTTATTCGATCCTTTTCGAATATTATGTCTCGCTATACATTTTTAGTTGTGGTTAGATTTTTCTTTATCTTGTTCTTAATTTTGTTCTTTAGTGCAAGTTTCCTTGTTGATGTTATTTTTGAAGACAAAAATCTTCTCTATTTCATTTCCTTGATCCTGATTTTATTCTTTAGGTAAACGTTTTTCTCTGTCTCAGTCCTGGTATTGTACTTTACGAATGTTATTTGTTTATTTCTTTCTATATTTGAATCTTTCTTAACAAATACATACTCCTCATTACGATGTTTCTTTACCTTATTCTTAATGTTGTCCTTTATGTGACCATTCGCCCATATTTCGTTCTTGACACTTTATTTTTAAAGGTTTTCTACTAATTGATACAAATCCTATCAGTTGGTGTCAAACGATGTTCCTGAATACTAAAAAATCCAGGAAGAGATTTTTAACTGATGATATTGCGGGAAACAATATTTTTGGTGTTAAAAAATATTATTTCGACAAAGATTTCAATGACAATTTCAAAATTAAATTTAGTTTTAATTAATATTATACAACGAATTTTCAGTTTAAAAAAAATAGCATGATGTTTAAAACCAGAAAATTATATTTTTTTATTTAGTAAACACCACATACTACAGGTTTCTTAAGGATGAGAACAAATACTGGCTCATCTCTTTCCGCTGTATATTGCAAGCTGCCAATAATTATTATAAGGCTCAAAGCATGGACTTTGTTGTTCAGAGCCGTACTCAGGAAAACAGCTAAAACAACCTAAAAACCTTTTTGTCATAAAAATAGCAGCGATGTATTTAAAAAAATTAGCCTGATGATAGCCCCTCGAAGACAAAACGTTGGATTGCAAAAATGTTGACGCCATTGGATAGAGCGAAAGAAGTGGCAATATAAATATGCTATTTATTTTCAAATTCGTTTTCAAATAAAGCCAAAAAAAATATAACGATTTTGTAAAATTTCAGGTTTTTCCGGATATTTCTGGAACTACCTGGAATTTTAAAACTTTCTATATGGCATATTATTAGTTATAAAAAACACGACATTTTTTCTTATTTGAGCCACCCCGTATCTCTTATCGTTTCCTACATCCTAATGCTATCACATCCTTATCTTGGACAAACTGTATATTACTAACATCTTAAAGATTTTATCAACCCAATTTTGGGCTCTATTAAGAATTAAATAATTGGTAAATCATACAACTCCGAAAAATGTATTAATTTAAAGATATAATTCCATAAAAGCGTATTGCATTCAAAACATGATAAAACAATGATTACTTAGTTCTTGTTAAAACTGTTAAATGATTTCAAAAATATTAATTGCTGAATTTATACAACAGAGAATTCAATAATTCCCTAATGAAAAAGTTATTGCTACGTCGTTCGAACAAATAAGTTTATATTTTCCGAATTACCTCTATTTCGGTAAACCAAATGACAAAGTATAATAATTAATTCCAAAATCAGAAAAAAAATCAATACAATTTGTATCTGCAGAACATTATTTTTATTACTACTTCTTTCCTGTTTATTAGTTTATATATTATTTTTGTTCTTTCAATGGTCTGAAAAATTCACTTCTAGAGGTTATTTATTATATAATGATAATGAAATACTAAAAGCTAGAGTTTATTTTATTATATTTTTAAATAAATTTTTGTATTTTCTCAAATAAACTTCTGATTATTTTATTTTTATCGCTTTATGTGATATAGACTAAATCAAATAAATGCAACTTTATTTAATCCATGTCTATCACTTACTACCATTTGTGAATTTAATCTATCTTTACTGGGTTAAAAAGCTCCAAACCATATTTTATTTGATAGAAATAGATGAAGCGGCAGTTAATATGCAATATGTATATAATTTTATTCCACAGAGCTAAAAATGACAACAATACCATCGACCAAAATTTAACCTTCGCATATTTTGTTAATTTGATGAATTAATAATATACGTTCTATTGATTAACAATTACAAGCTAATTACAAATGTATTGAATACCTTATCGCTACTATCCGCAATGTATGTATATCAAATAATTAGTTTTACATTATTGATAAAATTATATTAATCATGTGTAATCCAAATGCCCCGCGTATCGGAAGGGACAGAAATTAGTTTAATTTTATTACCGCAGATATTTTATTAAATGAATTTATATAAAAACAATGTTATTATTAATACGTAATAATATTTTAATGAATAGTATACCAGTAAAATATTAACCATCAGGACATATTCCTCCTGAAATCAAGATCTGAAGTAGGTGATACTTTAAAAATTTCAGTGGCTTTATCCTGGCCTGGAAACTACTCAAAATCGTTTCTTCCAACCACTTCTTTACGCTGAAATAGTACCAAAAAATATGGAAAACCTGGAATATCTCGAAAACTTTAATAAAAAAAATACTAACATGGCAAATTCAACACATAGTTTCATTTAAAGAAATAAACAAGTTAATCTTGCTCCAAATTGTGAAATTTCTAATCCGTAACTACTATATTCCTATTTAAAATTTAGGTAATAAATAAGCAATGTGATTTTTTAAAAAACACATATCTAACTCCACACACAAGATGTCTAAATGCCCACATTGCGGGAAAACTATTACTCTATTTAAAAAATAATAACCCTTCAACGACAAGATGTGAAACGGTTTTTTTGTCAGTTACTCAAGAACAAGAAGACTTTTTTGTAGTTATCCCGCAGTTATTTACAAAATATAACAAGTGTCTCAAAACTTTAGAGAAATTTCAACCGTTCAAAAATATTTGACAGATCTGGATAGATATCAAATACTTCCACACACACACAAAGTCCACAAAAATTTGTTTTAAAAATGACCTTTAATGAAAGAGGATGCTATTTATTGGTCAAAAGCACATACAAGCAGTTTATTAACCAGAGCATGTATGCATGGCCAGAGTGTGTACTTGACATAATTTCAAGGATTCCTATTGTATAGCAACCACCGCATTGCGTACACTGTATTACTATATAAGTAATTAAATAAAGTTTACGAATTTTAAAATCGCATTCTGAGTTATAATTCTTCTAAAAATTAAATATGCACAACTTTCTTACAAAGTTTCTAAAGTTTAACATACCGGTACTCTAAGGAGGCCGTACACTATCAAACTCGAGTGCTTTTAGCCAGTGCAATGCCAGTGATTTTCAGACACTAGAGTAGCAGTACCCGCCAGTGTAATACAGGGTTCAGGTGATAACCCGTTACACAAGACATTTAAAGTAATAGAAATATTTATTTAAATAATGTGGAAGTGTCCAAAGTGCGTCTTTGGTCAAACAAAAACAAATTAGAGCGTGGAACATCAACCCGAAGCAAAATTAGAATTCGCAATGGAGGAAGGGAAAAGGGAAACGTAGGAGATACTTGGGAACCCTTCATCGGCGAGCTACCGACTAATGTCCCACACGGCAGGTGAAAACGGACCTAGACATAGACGATCCATCCAGACCCTCTGAACATGCTAAGGGGTATGATGGTAGATCAAAGCCACCGTAAGCTAGTCAGACCTACATAAATCTGCAACATGGCGCTTAATGTGGGGCTATATTGTCAAACGAACAGTTGACCTACCAGGATCCGCGACAATATCATACATGATATTTATGCAAAATAATCATTAAAATTAATTTCTTTGTAATCAACCGCTTCTTGATACAATCAATTGCGCTTGGATGAATATAATGTATTTATGAAAAACAGTACAAACGAGATGTCCCATTAATATTGCGAAAAAATTCAGGGCCAGTTTCCTTGACCAAAAATAAGAAAGAAAGTTCCTATAAACCTATGTCCGAAAATGCTTTGTTTCGGAGATACAGGGTGTTGAAATTTAGAGAAAATACAATGCTTTTACTAATATCTGGAGAACTCCAATTCCGATTTTTTTGAAATTTGGTATGTTTATAAAAGCGACAGACGTATTCTGAGACGTCACTGCTTTTTCTTAGGTATCATATGTGTTTCTAATTATGCGATAAAAATACAACTTTTTTGTCTCTTTACTTTTTTGGTACCTTGCTTCGTTTTCGAGCAAAAAATTAATAGCTTAAGTGTGTGATTTTAATAAGTACTTGAACTGTGTAGTTGTCAATTCCTGCTTGTCAAAATGAATTACACAAATAGTGAAATGTGCGATATGCATTTTCTTTATGGTCTTGCCAACGGTAATGCATTAGCCGCCAGGCGCCTCTATGAGCAGAAATACCCTAATCGTATAATTCCTCATCATACTATCTTCACCCGTCTTCATCAATGTCTTAGTGAAACTGTTTTCGAAAACTTACCGCAGGAAACGGGTAACTCTGCACAGCAATAACCCTACAATTGGAGGAAGATGTACTTCATGAAATTGAGGACACTCCAACAACAAGTACCAGACAGATTGCTAGAAACTTAAATGCAAGTCGTTCTACAATTTTCAGGATTTTAAAAAATAATATTCTGTACCCTTATCACATCCAACGGGTTCAGTCACTTTTACCGACTAATTTTCCGTTAAGATTAGATTATGTCGATACGACAAAAAATTGGGGAAAATCTTCATTTTTTAGCAGAAGTACTATTCACGGATGAGGCGAATTTTTCTACAAAAGCCATAAGCTTTGTTTTGGTTCCCATAAAATTCGGTTCCGAACCATTCTAATCATGCGCAGTCTGAAATATGTGTTCGAGTTTACATTGAACAGTTCGGAATTTCGCAGATGTTAGTTTTGGTTTTATTCGAACTTAATTCGGAACCATTCTAATCATCCGAAGTAGTTTTAGCTCCGTAGCACGAATTGCTTAGAACTGTATTATTGGCGCATGCGTAGTTGTTCCCATTTTCCCAAGCTCCATTTGTCATTCATAAATTGTTCATTTCCTATTTTTCGTTTAAGAAAAGTATCTTTTTATTGGGTTTTATGAGTATATTTTTGTAATGCGTTCTAGTTTTCAAATAACTCCGGATAGTTCCGAATCGTTCAGAATTTTTTCTATTGCGTTTATAGTTCTGCGATGATTCTAGACTGTTCAGAAATAGAGAACCAAAACAAAGCTATAATGAACTTCCATAATAATCATGTATGGGCGGACGAGAACCCAAATGCAATATTAGAAGGTCGTCATCAACACCAATTTTCATTTAATGTATGGGTCGAGATTGTGGGAGACCACTTAATAGGCCCATTTTTTTACCACCGAGACTTACTGGAGACGTTTATCGCCGTTTTCTTAAGGATGAATTGCACGTACTTTTGGAAGACATCCCATTGCCATTAAGGTTGCAAATATGTATTTTATGCACGATGGTGCTCCACCTCATTTCAGTTTAGCTGCACGTGAATATTTGAACAATATCTACCCAAATCGCTGGATAGATCGAGGAGGCACTCAACCCTGGCCCCGAGGTTTCCCGACTTAAATTCGTTGGATTTTTTCCTTTGGGGTCACCTCAAACATTTGGTTTATACGACTCCAGTGTCCAGTGTTAATTCGTTTATGGTTTATACTCGTAGACGAATTAAAAAACCGCATTGTCGCATCCTGTGAAACAATTAGACACACAGCCGGAATATTTGAACGGTTTCGCCAATCAATGTGTCGTAGGATAGATGCTTGTATTAGAGTTGAAGGTGCACATTTTCAACAATTGTTGTAACGCCTGTGTATGTAAAGTATTATTCATATCATTGCTATTTGTTAATTATTTTTTCTTATGTTTCTGTTAATATTAATTATTTTAAAAAATATTATTTAGTGAGTTATTGTTTCTCAGCTTGTTACATTGTTTTTCTTTCAAATGTATAGTTAAAGTGAATAACTAAAACATTGAATTTATATTTTTGTTTTCTACTTCCCTTAAGAATATGCATATGAAAGGATATTATTTTTTTGCTCCAAAACGAAGCAAGATATCAAAAAAAGTAAAGAGACAAAAAAGTTGTATTTTTAATCGTATAATTAGAAAAAAATATGACACTTAAGAATAAGCAGTGACGTCTCATATGTTTACTTATTAATATCCCGGATGCCGCTGGAATAGATAAAATACTTAAATCAAATTACGTCAGAAGACATCTACCGTTTTTATAAACAAACATACCAAATTTCAAAAGAATCGAAATTAGGGTTCTCCAGATGTCAGTAAAAACCCTTGCATTTTCTCTAAATTTCAACACCCTATATCTCCGAAACGAAGCATTTTCGGACATAAGTTTATAGAAATTTTCTTTCTTATTTTTGGTCAAGGAAACTCCCCCTGAATTTTTTCGTAATATTAATGGGACACCCTGTATATTTCGTCATATTTCATATTAATAAACATTATCAGATTACATTATGCACATTTTATCAGAAAAGCGAAAAGTTATCATCGTAAACATGTCGTTTGTTTTTATCGTTATCATCGTTCATGATCTATAAATTCTTTGTCGCTAGAGTCAGTCAGCGGAAGTTTTTGGACATTGACAGGTGTCGAGTGTGATCCTCGTCGCTTATTTATACCTGCGAACAATAACAGTTTCAGGTATGTGAATATTTTATGTACTTTATGTTATTAGATAGTAATGGAATCGTAAATTTCACTACAACAGCTGATAACAACCATGAAAATTAAAAACGTTAATTACTGATATAATTATGATAAATACTATTTTGCATGTAAATAATGCCATATGTAGAGGTAGCAGTATTTTGCAAACGTTCAGAAGTTTGTCACAAGTTTTCTATCGAAGGTGATATTCCACAAAACGCTATCTATTCCATTATATCTGTAAGTAGATTTATAAATGTCAGAGAATGGCTATCTGTGTCAAGTTGCCATACGTTTAAAAAATAAGCAAGGATTTCTAAACAGATCCGCTGAATTGTTTTTCAAAAATGTTGTGTATTTAGTAAATTATACTTACATATATTAGATATATCCCGTATATGTATAATTAAAAAAGGTTATTTTAAAGACGATGCAAAATGAACAATAAAATAATTATGACGAAAACGTATAATAAATAATATAAAAGTTTATTCATTTCATTCAGCTTCACTGTCAGTACCTGTGTAAATAATGAGCATTCTATATCAAATTAAGGGAAATGTATTGTGTTTACCGTGAAATTAATTTATAAATGAACTGCTCTCAACTACAACTACAATAGTACACAATAAATATGCTTTTTTATTATTTTATACATATTAAGATAAATCAAAGTAACACTACTACTTCCTCCATTTTTTTCTAAAGTTCCTCCTAATGGAGATATCGGGCCACAAAGGAGTCTTTAGAGAATTACGTTTTGGGTTGTAACCTTAAAACCACAATATTTTTTGAAGCAATAGTCAATCAGTTAGGATATAAACAGTTCAAGTTTAATTTTTTGCAAATTGTTTCATGCATTTAGTTAACTTCACAAGTGCAAAAACCTTTAAAACAGCCGAAAAAGAAACAAGTTAAAGATTTATTAGGCAAAATAAACATTTTTTTAATGATCACTAGATTGATTGAGCTGGACCTATTTTATGGACACTTTGGTCATCCGACCTAAATCCATTAGACTTTATGGGCTCATCCAAAGGAACGAATTTATTTAACACTTGGTAAATATTAGAAAATATCTTTTGCTAATAAAAAATTCAGTTAAACAAATGAATTAATAAGCAGAACATGACAAAGACTGGCTATTTGGTGATGAACCAGTGCCATTTCAAAACACACACACATATCACAGAATTATAATCAGATTCCTAACAATCCTGGATTGTTATTTCATGTGCACTGGTATAATAAATCGTTTACAGAATAAAACTGTACGGGGAGATAATTTTGAACATTGCTTATATTTACCTTTTCTCGTTTTGTATTATTATGTAAATGTTTATTTTCAACTTGTAACATGTTTCTCTTAAGGCTGACGTTTTATAGACAAGAAATCGTACTTTTAGTAAGACAATCACAGAACAAGTCCATCCAGGAAGTGACGAAGCGTAATGCTAAACTAGAGTAACTTCTTTTAATTTTTCACATTCATATTATCCTACGATTTTCTAATTTAGCAGAAAATGCGTTATTTTATTCATATTTGTCTTGTTCAAATGGAGTAAGTGATTAAAATCTTTTAACCAGTGAAACTTCTTACGATATTTGTAATCGGAAATTTCCAACATATTTTTATCTGTAAGTTTTGAGTTTAAAAATAAACTGCGAAAATACTTTCTCCCAATGTGTAGAAAACCCACCCTAGGCTACCTCTCTGAATTTAAATTTCATTTTCTTCACACTTTACAAAAACGTTTCTACCCTTCTAACATCTTTAAACTAAAAGGCTTTTAATATATTTATTTTACATTACATTCGTGTAAATACATAAAGCGAATTACTGGAAATGTTGTCAAGTAACCAAACTTTATATAGGGTGTTTTGAAAGTGGAGTTTTAATTTTAACAGCTCTCTATTTATATAAAAAAATGTACAAGGTCTGTTCAGAAAATAACTGAACTTTATTTTTTAAACTTATTATTAATTTTATACATTATTGGTCCTTGTATTTCCCTCCCCTATTTCCCAGCGGTCTTTCCATTCCATGGAGCAGTCCTGGATAGCTTCATTTGAAATGGCCTTTAAATTCTGTGACGAATTTGCTTTGATGTCATCAAAAATATGAAAACAGCGTTCTTTCAGCACTGATTTTAATGTCGGAAATTATGGAAAAATCACAAGAAGCCAGGTCTGACGAGTAAAGAGGGTGAAGGAGGACAGTAATCTGATTTTTGGCACAAAACTGACAAATTGACAAAGCTGAGTGTGCGGGAGCATTGTCATGCTACAAGAACCTCTGGTCTCTTTTTGCGTATTTTTCGTTTATTTTCTGAACAGACCTCCTATAAGAAACTAATAATAATGGGGCAAAATGTTTGCATCAAAATATGAAGATTTAACTATCTTAGTATGTTTTAGTAAAACGTTGCTTGGAAAAATGATACAGGATGTTAAAATGAAATTATTTTTTCGTTTTTATTTTTTGTCATAACTAGAGTACCGCTTAACCCATTGTTACTAAATTTATCATCTGATGATTAATTTATCTTGTTCTTTTCCTTGAACAAACGTTCTAATTCAGTTCACTTCAACATCTTGCCCTGGTGTCTTATCTATGTAAAAAAGTACACTTGGTTGAATTTGAAAATTTATGTCGTTTTCAATAAAACTGCCTTAAGACCGGCGTTTTATAAACAAGGAGGACAGTAATAGAAAAAAAATCGCCATTGCAATTTTTGACAGTATCTAATCTATAGAAATGTTTAAATAAGATTCCTTTAATTTTGTGTAGTTAAAGATCATAGAAAATATGACCCCCCACGTAAACATCGAAAAATATACTTGCCCCATTTTGTCGAGAGTTTTATAGGAAGTACTTAATAATTGTGATTAATTCATATGTTACTACATATGTCAAAATGTGATCGAATGCACATCGTGATTCAGCATTTTCCTCAAAAACATTGCGTTTTATGAAACAAATATCAAGAGACAAAAAAATTTCTAATTTCAATGGCTTTCTAGCTAACTAATAATTAAAAAAAAATCAAATTTGTGACCAAATTTTTCTGGTTTCAAAGACAAGGGGGTCCATGAAAAAGTGTCTTAAGGAGGTTTCTCGCCAAAAAGCGTAGCATTGTGAGATTCCACATGTCATGTGTACCAAATTTAGTGATTCTCGTACAACATGGTTTTGAGATATAAAAAAGACTTCTTAGGGGCAAATTTCAGGGGCTGTAACTCCGAAAGAGGGGGCCAGTTGGCAAAAAGAAAAAATACGGGTCCCCTAAATTTGTCTTAAGAATCTATGACCAAATTTTGTTGCATTAATTTCGGGACACCCTGTAGAGTACCAACACTGATAATTTACTCTTAATACCTGAAGTACAATTTATTAGACACCACGCTGTTTGTTTTATGACCTGGTGACAATTCAATGCTGGAAGTCATTCTCTTAAATCTATTACAAACTACCTTGCACAATCAGTAGTCATAGTGTAGTGTTAATCTTAATTTAGATTTTTCTACGAAACATATCTACTTTGATACTTGCCTGTGCTCTGTGGTATACCACAAGAAAGGAAATTTGCCCACAGCCCAGTAGTGTTCAGGGACTAATTTCATATCGACCAGTTAAGAAAAGTGAATAACCGACAAAATGAATAACAATAAAACCGATATCGGAGATCAGATTTTGTGATTGTTTATCAAAAATGGGTACTTAAAATACTCACTGCGTTTCAAATATTTGCGAAGTATTCGATAATCAGGGATTTCGAAAGATTTGATAATGCACCTGTTTTTATGAATTTGTTTACATCAGTTTCTGAAAACATTTGTAACTACTGTGTAGCGATAAATAAATTTTATATGCAACAGTTCGAAGATTCTTTCATGAAAATTTCCTAAAGTAGAAATATTCGTCAGATATTCTACGGAAATATTACTGTTAGTTGAAATATTTTCTCCAACAAACAAATGTTATACGAGGTTTGATTAAAAAAGTAACGGAAACAAAGCGGTATGTGGCGGTACCTTTTATTGCAAAATCCGAGCTGTCTCTCGTGTTCTTGTAGTTTTCTTCTGATTGCCTTATGCTAATCGCGCAAAACTTGTAGTGCTCCTTGTTATCTGAACGACTGGATAGCAAAAATTCATGATGAAATGTTCCATTGTAGTCGAAGAAAACGGTTAGACCAGACCTTGGATGTCTTCGTGGCCTTCCTGGAAAGTTTTGCACCATTGATAAGCTCGTGGCATCGTTAAAGGCCTTCTTTAACATTTAGAACGTTTCGCTGCCCTTAATTCTGTTTTTAACACAAAACATCAGATAAACTCTATGAACCGACATTTCGCCACACAAAAAGTCGCCAAAAACACCGAGGTAAGTCTAAGTCATTCGCTCGCTAAACACAATTAAGCATACAGCTGAATAAAAATTTAAGGTACGCCATTGACAGTGCTACCAAGAAAATTCCTTTACTTTTTGATCAAACCTCGTATACGTTTTCACATAAATTGCCCTAAAACCTAAATATGCAATAACAACAATAATACAATAATCTGCCAAAGATGTGGTTCTCGTTTAATAAAATTATATAAAAACAAAGAAAATCATTACATATTTTTTTTATGTACTTCTTACATAAACGGGTATTTCCCACAACACTATACATAAAATCTCATGACCGCAAAACAATACGCAGAGTAAATTATTAGGTAAGTACTAATAACAGCAATACATGATATAATATAACGATTTCTTTTAACAATTTTTTTTGATTCAACAGCTTAAAATATACCTACAGGGTGTCCAGAAACGAAACTGCCACGCCTCACAAGTAAAACATTGTGCTTCATTAAAAAAGTGACAAAATTAAAATTCTGGATTATACATTTTACTCTATACCCTTTTTTCCTTTCATATTTTTTATTTTGACAGATTATTTTTAGGACATCGTTTTTAAAGTTTTTTTTGGAGCTGTATTTACGGTTCCCAACTTATTATCTTTTTTTAATATCTATAGCAGACTTGAGCAAACAGAATGCATTGTTCAGTAATTATAATATATGCACACTATTCGTAAATATTTAGTATCTATTATTGTCGAATGAATATCTACTAATACTAAGTACAATCCAGTATTCGTATAATCCTGGAATTGCGCAAATATATTAAATATTATCATATTCATGCTTTCTTATTGACAACATAAAATTTATGAAAATTTAGGATATGTGCATTTATCTTTTGTATTCCTAGTTACAAGTTATTTAATGCTACTATAATAAATAACTTATGTGTTTAACACCAATACGTAATTATGTTATATAAATTGAATAGTATAATTTAATGCTTCTGCAAAATTTATTTTAAAATCCAGTAAACAAAAAAAAAACTTGTTGGACAAGTTGCTCGCCTTGCATTTTTTCGTTATCATGAAATACCTAATGAATACTAACAACTTTTAATTGAATTACACACATTTTGATTTCTTGAAATTATAATTCATTATGTATTTTTATAAACAAAATTGACTGACGCTTCAAATTAATAATTGTTCTGGGAAGTTTAGGATCTACAGGGTGATTTCACTTTAAATACAGAAACTGCAGGATTAGGTTCATTGCCAAAAAATAAATTACCATAAACCAGTGGCGGCTGGTGACATTGAGAATAGGTCTGACAAAAAAAATGCTGGCGAAAATTTTCAAATTTTCAAGATCAAACGGTTTCAAATTAATCTGGAAATTTTTAGTTGCATTTGTAATATTACCGAAAAACTGACGTTTGTGAGAAGTATTATCATTTAGATTTTATAAAAAATAGAAATATTAGTTCGCCTTGTGTATTTCTATGAACATTAACGCACACCATACATGTATGTTCCAACGAAGCTTTGTAGTTACGATAACCTCGTGTGATGTTACCAAAATTGTTAAATCCCTCCTTATTCCACACGCCCGACTTACACCCACAATCAAACACGGCATACAGAAATGTTTTTTTAAATAAACACTTCCACACAACCACTCCGAATACCATTCATTCCGAAACTTCTGAAAGTACACATTGTCTTTTGACTTCGCCATGATATTATATAATATTGAGAAAATAGGGCACAGGTTTCTGGCAATTTAAAAAATACTTTTTGTCCTCAATTTGTTGCGGCGTTTCCAATAAAATACATACTGGATCATACATAGGAAACATTGCTACAATTATTATACAAAACAAATATTAACTAAGAACCGTTATAATCGTGCATTGGGCGACGCGTATCGTATAAACTGTTAAGGTGGCCATATTCCTGGCCGAGAAATAGTGAAATTGCTGCCGTTTTTAGTTACTGAAATCTTTAAAAGTAAAACGTGTAGAACAAAAGTAAGCACAAAAATAAAATGCTTGATGTTACTCAAATAAAATAATAACTAAAAAAAGCGTTTGCTGTTATTCTAACCCCACATTTTAAGAATTATTTTCACGTACTTATAAATAAAAGTAAACAATTTTATATGTAGGACTAAGCAAGTAAATGTTATAAGAATATTTACATGTGGAATTATATATAAAAAAGTTAGTATTTTCGTAGATTTCAGTACCTAAAACTTTGATGGTTTGCTCGTTTTTTGCACCTGTTTATTCGTTTTACTGCGGCGTCTTTGAAAATACTCAGGTGGCATGACATAACATTCCTATTATTTGATAAGCTTTAGATTATTCAGTTATCAAATGTTTGAAACTATTTGTCTTTGCGGAAAACACTATTTAAAGAATATGGGGCCCTTAAAGGCAGGCGATGGGCGATGCTGCTTCAATTTCTGGCGTCATTCGTTCCCCCACGCCGTAGTTTAGTCTCGTGTTGGCCGCCTCGTTGTCATGACAACCACCGTAAACAACGCTTCGAAGAGAAGCGGAATACAGACTGATTTCGATCTGCGTCACTTGCGTATACTATACGTTGTATGCTACGAGGTTGATGTTCGCGCGATTTTTTTAGAAAGCATTCACCGTGCAACTATTCTGTTTATTTCTACGTATTAAACGAACAAACAGAATACATTTTCAATATAGAATTATATCTAAAATATAAAATTTATATAAAATTAAAAATAATTTTAAATAGCACAACCAACCGGAAATTTTAGGTCACCTGATGAGCCGCCACTGCTATAAACTTTTCTCCTGCGGGACTCGGTATTCGAGATGCAGGGTGTTAAAATTTGTAAAAAAATATATATTTTTTCTGCTATATCTTCATGACGGAAATGAATGAAATATTAATAAATTACATAAGCATTGGACTAATATTTTTTCCATTTCATAAGTACTGATTCATATTTATCTGTTCCTAAAACTAAGTTAATGATATTCAGTACTTTTACAACTATCAATTGGGTTTTTACAGATATAAATAAAACAAAGAAAATAAATTGCCTCTGTACAATTCCTATTAAAGTATATGTAAACGCTAAACCCAACAATGAGCTTAGACAATTTCTATTCATCAATAAATTTACTTCTATGTTCCTTGATGATACAGCATTAAACTGATAATTGTAATTATTAATATTAAATAGCAATTCCGTAATAAGGATTCCCTAGAAATTTCCAGTTTAAACAAAAAGAAAAATAGGTACCCTTTGTGACCGAAATAAAATACATCAAAGCAGACAATATAAAAATATTAATTAATATGACTCAATTATCATAATAATTAGTTGTATGTGCGACATAATTTTACATTGTTATTTTATTATACCTGAAATATAATACGTTTTACTTCATTTGTTTTTATTTTGAGTATAGTGTAAATGAAAATACATAATTGGTAATTTAGGAAAATAAAATATTTCATTTTCAGTTCATTTATCGATATAATTAATAATTAAAGTAGGGTAAATAAATGCCATTATTACAAAAAAAAATCATTATTTAGCATATTTTGTTACATTAAACGAACTGGCAAAAAAAGTAAAAAATAGAATAGATAAACACTGACCTTACTTAACAAAAAGATGGAGGCGAGAAAATATGACAAGTGAGTTCGAATTAAACAACCATGGATACTTACAAAAACTAACACTATTGTGATGTACGAAGTCAGCTCAGAAAATAACCGAACTTTATTTTTTGAAACTATATTATTAATTTTATACGTTATTGGTCCTTGTCTCCTACAAAGCAGTCCCCTTCCTTATTCACCCATTTTGTCCAAGCGAATGGATGACTTCATTTGAAATGAAATAGTCTGAAAACGGCGTTCTTTCAGCACTGATTTTAATTTCGGAAATAAGAAAAAATCACAAGGAACTAGGTTTGGCGAGTAGGGAGGGTGAGAGAGGACAGTAATCTGATTATAGACACAAAACGGACGAATTGACAAAGTCGTGTGCGATCGCATTATCATGGTGCAAGAACCAGGAGTTGTCTCGCCACAATTCCGGTCTCTTTTTGCGGATTTTTTCACTTATCCGTTGTAAAACGCCTTGATACTATCAAGGTTCACTGTCTCACCTTCAGGCAAGAATTAAAAATGCACAATTGAGCATCACTTTGACATTGGATCGAGACAGACGTGTTGTCTTGTGACGTGAAGATCCTTTGCCAATCCAATGTGATAATTGAACTTTTGTCTCACTATGATAGACGTAAATCCACCTTTTGTTTCCCGTTATGATCCCTTGAATGAATATTTCATCGTCATTGGATTGTTCCCAATTGAGATGCTAGCCTCTTCTGCAATTTCTCTGACAGCACGCACCAGATCTTTGACTGAAATCTGATCTGAAATCTGAAATCGAAGGCCTTCCTCGTCGAGGATCATCTTCAATTGACTGACGACTACTAAATGAGTTATCAACAATCAACAATCCAAGAACATGTGGTTAGAGACAATGCTGCCAACCCCATATGACTAAATATCTAAAAAAATACTTTTTTTTATATTTTTTTAACAGACCTCTTAGTTACAATTTGGAATGATAGTTCTCCAACATCATTGACTTGTCTGTCGCACACCATTATTTTTAATATCACCAATCAATCAAAAACTAATGGAAAAAGCTGTGAAACCGAAAAGTTGTTGAGTGAACGGTTTAACAACACAAAAAGATCTATTAAAACATTGTTTACTATAGCAGCCCAAACACTAACTGAGAAGCAATATGGAAAATTAGTACGACACAGTATAGAAATTCTGAAAAGGCTACGTATTACTCACACTAAAAATTTCGTTGTGGGTAGAAATCATTTCGCTTGAGAGTAAAACTGGGGCTTGGATATATTAGTATTATCGTTAGAAGCAAGTTGCAAGAACCTACACATAAAGGATGATCTTGTTGTCGCAGATGAAACGTAACTATGCATCATTGAAATAAAATACTAACCACCATCAACAATAAATCTTGACTGTACAATATTTTGTCCATACTAGACCAATACCGAAACACTAGAGTGCAAGAATGACAGTTAAGAAACAAGGAATTTTCATGGTAGATGTACTGTCAAAATAAAAAGCAGCCAACAAAACACTCAAATACTGTTAATTGGTGTTTTTATTTTACCACCCCCCTCTGTTTACACTTTCTACACTAAACAGTTCTGCAACTTTATGAATCTTTGGCTACTGAAGGGAAAACTGGGGAGGACTGGATACAAGTCAAATAAAAAATCTGAAAATTTAACTGGAATATTTTGACTACGAACGCTTTAAAAAAATGTATAAAACTTCTCACAGTTACCAACTGCAGAAATTTATCACACATTTATGTGCAAGCATTGTAAACAAATATTTTGCATTATCAGGCTAAGAGTTTTATTACATTTTCTATTAATTCATATTTTGTATTTTTGTGTAACAAATAAAATATTCAGCCACGCAAAGAAGTGGTTCGTTTGACGTATCTGATCCATACCACTTTAAGTCTTTGAATCCCCAGAAACCAAATCTGCATGGAAAGGACTCAATTACATTCCAGTTTTCTTAAATAGCCAAAACTATTCTTAAAACCTAGGAAGTAGCCAAAACTCAGCGTTCAGTAGATTTCTCCTCGATTCATAATCCTGGAGACGAGTCCACGCGTCTAATTCGTGAGCTCATTGAATATTATGAGTATCCAAAGACTCGATCTATTGTTGCAACATTTCAACTGCGGGTAAAGGGAAAAAGAAGTCCTCTAGTCCGAAGATAGAAAGGAGCACAGAGAAGGAATAAAAATTACAGAAATATTTCAGGTGCAGATAAACTCATTTGTAGAGTTGCATCCAAATAGAAACCCACTAAATGTAAAGTTGTGGCAAATTTATGAACTTTAGGCAGTAGGACATTCATCAATAATTGAAATTTATAGTCTTTTCGAAGTCAGTTGAGCATGTATAAAAATGCCTAGCAATAAAATTTAATGAGTCTCATAGGTGTCCCTAAAAAAGCTTTCTGCCAAAGGTAAAAAATAATAATTTGTACCTATGGAATGTGTAGAAGATGTCTATTATATATTTTGCTTATTTATGTCCTCAAACCATTTTATTATATTGATGGTAAATTTTGGTTATGACATCAAAAAAAATTTACATTTTCATTAAAATATATTATCACCGATATTTTTAAATTTTTGTTTTCGCTTCCTCTTTACGCAACACTTTAATGACACGAAAAATTGTGGGCACTGAAATTATAATTAATACGTGAATTCTATTTTTAAATTCATTATCTGATTTTTCATGTCTTTCCTTTTTTAAATAATCGTAAATATTTAAAATGAGACGTTGACATTGAACATGTAAACCTTTATTTTTAAATTCTAAATCTGTTTCATCAACAACCGGATCTAATAATTCAATATTGTCTAGCGGTATTTCGTTTTGTTTCATTTCAAAAGGTCTCCAAAATGCCATGTTGTAATAATATTAGTAAACAAAATATCCCTCTTATTTCTCCCTTTCGCAATAATTGTAATATGACTGATTAATAGAAAGTGCATATAATAAATTAAAATTACCTGAATCACACCAAATTCCGCATTGCTGCACTGCACTGCTAGGCAATTTGTCAACAACTGAAATTTATGATCCAGTTGCCCAGTGCAGCTGTGCTTGTGCGCTGTTTGCCCGCGCGCGCATTCTTCAACTGGGCGTGTACATTTTTACCACCCCTACGTTTAGTTCGACCAGACCTGCATATGGGTATGGCTAAATAAATATAGGAACAAGTTTTTCAAATATTTCAATGCCGAGTTGCTGCGTAGCGACCGAACCTGGTACATACTGCCTAGCTCTTTGGTCTTCAATTGAGATCGGAAAGACTATATCAGATCGGGACTGATTTTGTCATTATGTCCGAGATAAACCTGTGCTTTGAATAAGTTGTAGTGTGTTAGCCGGAAAATATGAAACTATACTCGTATCAGTCTTCTTCTCCCCAGCATTCCTTGTCAGTTAATAAAACTCATATGAGTACTCAAAATCGTCCTGCGACTGTATAAAGTCAGAACAAAAATAAACCTATTGCGTTACCAAGTCACGAACACATCAACCTGTAGTTAATAAAAACGTGTTTGAACTAACAGCAATTATTATATTGTATTTCTACAGTAATTAAATAATTCTTGTTGTAAATTATGTATACACTAATGCACCACGTGCGCAACATTTGGATCAATGAAAGATCAAGATTATCTCGTTTTTAGCCTTTTTACAACAAGAAAGAGAGATACAACAGTTAAACACGTTGTATATAAACACACCGCCTACTTAAACTAACATTTAATGTGTGCAAGTTCGTGGCTGCATACGTTACTTAATGTAGTTAAACTTGAATGCCTCTTGAAAATTTATGTATCTGATACATTTTTTGCATTTAATGTGTTTTCTAAACATATGCTATAAGCGGAATCATATTTAACTAAGCAAGAATTTAGTTGACCGCGAACGTATGAGGATGTGTATTCAATAATTGAATAGGATGTAGACAAGGGGTAAGTTAGATTAACATTGCAGAGGTAGCTTACCCTTTACTTTAGCGATGCTTGTTCTTAAAACCAGAACCGGTTAGAACCAGAATGCACAAAATTTTGTTAAATGTTTACAATACAATGATCATGTCACTCATTTGGTGTAAACACATGAGAATTGCGGCAAGTGGAAATATTATACAACAGGGTGTTTTTAAATGAAGTAGCCAAAATGGTACCATTGAATGTAGAGCCAAAAATAAGAGGATTGAAGTAACAATGCCTTATATGAAAGTTGCACCCCTGAGGTGATATACCCTCTTAAGGGAGGGAATTGAAATTCACATTTTAATTTTTTTCTTTAACATGAGGAATGCTAGAGACACGAAACTTGGTATGAGCATCCTACTAATAAAGAGACAACTTTTCAATATTTGTTCGATCATTGGCGTATTTCATAAAGGAGTGAAACAGTCAACCCCATTGCAATATTTTATTAGAAATTTTTTTATATGAAGCAAATTATTTATTTAAAAATATTTATTGGAAAGACTGATTTATTGCGCAACTTTTTTACCTCTTGTAATTTTTTTGTAATTGCGAATATTTGTAAAAATAAAATGGGCAGATGTCATAACAAATAAATTGTTATTTATCATATTAATAAATTGACACTTTCTGTCAATAAGCTGGTAATTTAATAATAACATTAACAATAATTTGCTATTAATTAATGAAAAATGTTTGATAACTTATGACCATCGGACATGTATTAGGTAAAGCTATTTATCTGAAATAAAATATAATACAAACGAAAAATAAGAAATGCAAAATTAAATTTAATGGATATTCTCGAAATAATTTCTATTTTGGTGCAAGCATCACCTAATACGTCTGTTGTACTCGCACAAATAGTTCTTGGTTATTGCGAAGGTCATCTGCTGCCTGAAATATTCTTAAGCCTAGTTCTTCTAAGGAGGCAGCAGGAGTGGCATAAACAATACTTTTTATGTGTCCCCATAAAAAGAAATCCATCGGCGTTAGGTCAGGTGAACGTGCAGGCCAACAAACAGGGGCATCACGACCAATCCAGCGATTCAGGTAATTTAAATTTAACCATTCTCTAACGGCAAGTGTACTATGTGTAGGCGCCCCATCGTGCATCACCTGACGTGTAGCGAGGGGTACATCCTCAAGTAATGTTGGAAGATTTTCGTTCAAAAATCTAAGATACTCGGCCGCTCCAAGCCTGTGTGGAAGAATAAAAGGACCTACTAACTAGAGTATTTCATACAATTCCCATCCAAATGTTTAAACTGAAATTATGTTGACATCTTAAAACAAATATTTCATGAGTATTTTCTTCCGACCATGAATAAACATTATGAAGGTTTACTGCGCCTACTCTAGGAAAATTTCCTTCATCGGTGAAAAGTATATTCATTAGGAAATTTAAGTCATGCCTGGAAATATTAATGTAGCATTGACAAAAACCCACGCGGTTAGGTAAATCAGGATCATTCAATTCTTGCACGGGTTGGTGAAAAGGGTATAACAAATTTTCATGAGCTACATTCCACACAAGACTGTGAGAAACTTGCAGTTGCCTGGACACCTGTTTTGTGCTTGTTCTAGATGTTCCAGTATAGCTTCCTCAGTTTCAACAGTTCGGATATTACGCCTTCTTCCGACACCCTCACGATTGGGCTGAAGTTTACTAGTTTCGCGAAGCCTTCTTTCCACCGAGGCCAATGTTTGTCTATGAGGAATCGGTCGGTTTGAATATCTTTGGTGGTATAATCTTATTACATCGTTACTATTTTTTCTGGATTCGAAAAACACTTGAAGCATGTCGACATATTCGTCATTGGTATAAATATTATTTGCCTTAATTATTATGATATTAAATTAATCAAATGTATTAATTATTGGTTGACAGAAATTGTCAACTTATTAATATGATAAATAACAATTTATTTGTTATGACATCCGCCTACTCGGTTTTATCGAAAAATTACTAGAGGTAAAAAAGTTGCACAATAAATCAGTCTTCCCAATAAATATTTTATTAATAAATAATTTGCTTCATTTAAAAAATTTCTAATAAAATATTGCAATGGGGTTGACTGTTACACTCCTTTATAAAATACGCCAATGATCGAACAGATATTGAAAAGTTTTCTCTTTATTAGTAGGATGCTCACACCAAGTTTCGTGTCTCTAGCATTCCTCATGTTAAAGAAAAAAATTAAAATGTGACTTTTGAAGAGGGTATGTCACACCTTCAATACTTCAATATTTTTGGCTATATATTCACTGGTACCATTTTTGCTACTTCATTTAAAAACACCCTGTATAAAGAAAATTATGTGATATAAAAAATTACGTACATCCACGGAAGGAATACCTACCAACAAATACTAAGGAAAAAAACATAGGAAACGGAAATCCGAGTATTTCGATATTTTAAAATTGGGGTGTTAATTGAGTCAAAATAAAAACTATTTATTTTTGCTTTTTTTTTCTAAAATGCATCCTTCAGGATGCTCAAAATTGGTTTAAAATGGCTGTATCTCCACAAGGAGGCAATTTATAGAAAAAAGTGCACGAATAAAAAGTGTTTATTCTGACCCTATTATCACGTCTAACTTCAAAATCTTAAATCATTTTGAACAAAAATCGAGATTTTGAGCTACTTTTTGAGGTTAGGGAAAACTCATGATGTGATGGAGCATTCCTGATGGCTCCATCGTCTTCAGCGGATCAAAATACAGGGATATCATACTCTGTTAAAAAGTATATGATTTTGTTGGACCTGTGTAAACTAAATGTCAGGAAAAAACTAAAACCATTACATTAATATTTATACATATTCTGTAAAAATCTTAATATATTCACATTTTTTTTCTGTTTAATTGGTATTAGGAGAATAACTTTTCCCCCAAACGAAGTGATTTTTATGAAACTATTTTTGCATAAACAAATAAGTATAGAAAAAGTAAAACTTGCCATAAATAAAAAACTTGAATCAATATAATTATTCCAAAATTGAATTTTTAAAATTATAGTCATTTAGAAGATCACTTAAACTACGTTCCCCCAAAAAAGAGTCGACACAAGATTACAATTATTTCCACTACCATCAATTTGTGGTGTACCTGATAAAATTATGCTAGCTATAAATATGTCCGTCTACCATTTTTTATGATTGTGTAAAATATTATATGTATACAATAATTATATAGCACAGGTTTTATATAAAAAAATAAACGCGAATAATAATATATACCTACCTACTTATAATAAATGTTACTATAATTACTCGTATGATTGAGAAGTACGAATATTATTTACATTCAGTTTCAAAGAACGATTTTTTTTATCAGTTTCAGCGAAGATTATCTACATCATCTTTATAGGTACATTTGGGCAATATCAAAAATAGTATTTTATCTAAAACCACATTTTGTACAATGGTACAACACAATCTAATATTGATTGAAACTCTCTGATGGTGATTATCCAGTAGATAACTAAGTCCAAAGAAAGTAGACTGGGTCTAAAAATAACAATTGTAAACCTAGTGATAACACTATTATCGTAAACAATATTTATTTGCATAAAAATTTGCCGCCTGCAACGTTGCGCTGTTTCCTGTTTTTAATTATCGTTTTACTTAATTACCCTATTAAGTCATATAAGGCGCTATAGTATCGACTAATATTATGATACATTAGCTACATTAGCGACATGCACGTGTAATTCACAATGGTGTATTTAAAATTCATACTCCGAAATATCAAAAACAATTTACAAGTACATTTCGATGACTAGTAATCAATTATTGACGTATGCGTTTCAAAAGTTGAAAAGAAATTTCAAAAATCGAATTTTCACTTAAACTTACCGTCTATTTTTAACGACTTGCTCTTTGTGGATACAGTTAAGTTAAAAAAGTGTACATGGTCCTTTACAAGCTCTGATAAACTTTGACAGATCCTAGCTGGGTTAATTTCAATTCATTTTTTTATATGAACATAGATCCGATTCGTTTTTGTTTAGAAGTTAGAAGCACTTTAAAAAATGTAGTTTTATGTTTCAATCAAAGTTGTCAGATAAATAAAAATGTTCATCAGCTGCTGATGAACGGTTTATCATAAGAATATATGAGCGAAATAGTACCACTCCATCTACCTTGAAATGACACCACTACAAGTTTACGGTTTGTGGTTGACTTTATAGGAAACATGAGAATATAAAACGTGAAATGAAATTATTACCTTCGACAATACTTGGTAATAACAATTTCATTTGAGGGTATCTGTTCTGATTAAAATCTGGGGGATTTAAACATTCTATAAATAGATATGTACACAAATAGTGAGTTGTGGTATCTTTTCAGGGGAATCCTAAATCCATAAATACTGTGTGTGTTGGTGGGTGTGTCCCACACTCCTTCTGACGTTGCACGATTTTCAGAAAATGCAACAGCGGTATTATTTTACGTAACCGTAATTCATCATCAAAATAAAATAATGTTTCTTTTGTGAGTACAAAATTCTAGATTCAACTGAAAATCATATATGAAAATTTTATTACTACAAATCTGTTTATTTTAAAGATAATATGATATGAAGAATAATTTCGACTAAAATTGGAAGCAAGTATGTGGGATGTTTCAGAAAGACCTCCCATAAATACAGGGGGTAATTGTACTACAAAAAAATAAGAATTTTTTGTCTTATGAACCATATGTTTATCTCCTCACAAAATAAAATTTAAATACAATTTTTACGAAAATGTCCAAACGGTACGAAATATTTTTATCAAATTTGGTATTCTGGCGTTTTTAAGGATGCCAAATACGCTGGTCTAATTATTTTTTTAATATTTCATAAAGGGCGCTAGTTATGCTACACTCCTATTACATTTTAAATTTTATTTTTTTTAAGGTTACGTTTTTTACCATTTGGGTAATAGGAATAGATAGTGTCCATTTCCATATAATGTTACAATCAATCAGCATTTTTTAACACACTAATCATTAATATTAATAATAAAAATTTACAGTTGAGAGTGTCTGCAAGGATATTGATAACTTATTTTGTGAGTGTGATATATCTACCTATTTGCATTCCATCGCATACATTTTTTAATTTCAAATAAAGTCCACAAGTTTAGCACTGGTCAAGCACTTGCTTCGGAAGCATATATTCTTTTGCTAAGGAAATATATAAAACCTTCTTTAGTATTTTTTTCTCGTATCAGACCTGTTATCAAATTGGCCACGATCAAAAACACTCCAAAATCAATCAAAACAGTTTGACATATATCAAACTATTGTTGTGTGAGTAATAGTTTTTACCAAAAATTTAAATAAAAATGCCTGGGGATCATTTAAATTACACAAATGAGGAATATTTTCATTTGTTTGTTGTTTATGGACAATGTGACAAAGTAATTTCAAGAACTGGTAGAGAATTTGCTGCACGATATCCAGAAAAAGAAGACTTCAGGAAATATGGGGTGTTCATGTTAGGTGAAAAAAGATGATTAATTCTCCGAAACTGATTTTCTTTTAAATGTTGTACATACATAATTCTATAATCATGCAAAATTTGAACATAATATAGCCAGTCATTGCCGTACAACTGCGAACGCTTAATCTTTAAAAAATATTGCTACGTTACTGCTTAAAATAAAGAAATGCATATTTTTCAATATCTTCAGATGTTTTATTAAAAAAACACTTTTGATTTTTTGTGCTAAAGTGTGAAGGTAGTTTTTTTGTAACTTACTTTACAAAAACGTGTCAATAAAGTCTCCTTATTTCGTTCATTATTATTATTATTCTAGACAACTTGCATTAAAATTATTATTTTGTATGCAAAGTAAGAGTACTGCTTTTTGTAAAATATCTGGTATTACGGTAAAATTTTGTGATTATAGAACACCGGAGTAGTATAGATAATTTAAAAAATTGCTTATAGAGTATGGAACAGCCAAATGGAATAAATTCAGTATCTCAATTATTATTGTGCACATTTATAAAAAATCCCGAGACATGGTGGATTCTGAAATGACATCTTGCAACGTAAAAATTTCATCCCCAAATTCAACCCTCTTCGATCGAGTGGCAGTTGCAACCCCTAAATTTTTAAATGAGAAGAAAGAGCTTGTGATACCTCATTTGAAAGGTATTTTCATTGCTTATTCAAATATACTATGGTTTTAATATTTGTTGCAAAAATTAATGGTCTGCTCAATGAAATTTATTACAATAAACAAAAATATAAAAACGGCGTTTTGTTCTTGCAGGCTAGCAAAAACAATTTCAGTGTTCTTTTTCAACATTTTCAACTAAAAAGAAGATATAAAAACTTACCAATTTTATTGAAAAAAAGAAAAATAATAATGGTTGCGGTTAGGTCGGTCACGCCTCAGATGTGGAAAACCTTAGAAAACATTTTCATTTACGATTGCAGGATATCATTTCAGAATCCAAAATCGACGTGTCTGAATTTATTCCATTTGACTGTTCCACACTGTATAACAAAGTCAACTTATTTTTACTTGTTCATAAAAATTATTACATCCAGTGTATTAAAAAACAACAATTTACAGGAATTTATACAAAAATTTCTTGAAAATCAGGAAAAACCGCATTTACCTACCTTAAAAAGTTGCGTTATTATTTCAAGAGAAATCTAATTGCATAAACACTGATACTAATGGGTGTGTCTCATACTACTTCTGACGCGGCTCAGTTTTCAGAAATACAACTGTGGTTTTGATTTATGTAAACATCAAAGTATTATTTATTTATTTAAGTTTGGTAAATAAATAATGACTCATCTGAAAAATGTTAGTTTTTATTTTGCATAAAACAAGAATTAGTGAGTTTATACAGTTCCTTTGGTTAGGTGGTGAGTCAATTAAATGACATTATTTTTATAAACCTCAATAGTATATTTTCTTTCAAAGACTTCAGAGTATAATATATCGACACTAATTTTGAAAGTTGCGTCGAGTCTCGAGGTCTGTTCATTTAAAACCGAATCACTCTGTGTACTTACAAAAATATAGCACTACGATATGAAATTTCACAACTTCGCTCCACATACCGGGAAAACGCTGTACCTACTGTTCTTATAGTTACCTAAAGGCCAACGAGTATAACGAATTCGTGTAGACGTTTTCTTCGAATATCGGTTATCTGTTGCAAAACAACATACGAAGTGTTTCATAGATTCCAGTTATTATATTTTTACCACTGATTCTATACTAAAGTGGCATCACTTGGGGATACTTTCATGACGTAAGAGAGGTATATCCACTTACCTCCATTTTCATATTGCATCTTATCAACCTAGATGCGGGAAGATATGTAAAACTTTAAATACCTACGTCACGTGAATTACCAGATATCGCTGGCCTAACGAAATGGCGATCCCATATTAAAAACTGCTTATAAAAGCATTGAATACAGGTCCGATACGATAGTCAAGTTTGTGCGTTTGTGTGAATGTTTTAAAAAAGGTGAAAAGTATAAAAAAATACCTTCTTTTTACAGGGTATATTTCTTATTATCTATTTTTATCTTAGATTTATTATTGAGTAGATTTTTAAAATAAAATATCAAAACCATTTTTTAAACAAACGTTTCGTCCTTGATCAGAAACATTATTAAAAATTTTATTACTTCTAAGAAAAATATGAAAATATTTAACTAAGCGAAATTTCAAATAATAATCATCAATATATTAATAATGGAAAAATGATTAAAAAATTGTGTTATTAAAAATTAAGGGCCAAATTCAGAGACTTCCCTAAATCTATACTAACCTTTCACTCATATCAAACTTATTCTCCACTCAACTTAGGGTGCCCTCATCTCATTCTCAATTCTGATATTCAGAAATGTGTCTAAATGAGTGACTAACTTAAGTGTGCATCAAACCACAAATTACTAGATAAGGGAACAGTTGGCTACTCAAATATTACCAAAAATATAATGACATCAATGAAAACCTAATGTCACATTTTTCTTTATTTTGAATTTGAATGTTGAAAATATATAGGTACATAATAAGTTACATTTAAATAATAAATAATCAAGATCACATTAAAGTCTAATTAATTATCTAGGAAACCTCGCAATTTCAAAAAATTGTCGTTTCAATATTTCCGTGTGGGCTGGAAATTTAATTAGTCTTGGTAAACTTCTTGCAAGTTCCTCGCTAATTTCTCGGACAATTCTGCAGACCGAGGACTGACTGATTGTGGCTACATCAGCATAAACTTGCTGAAAAGAAATTAAATTACATTTAAATCAAGATATGAATAATAATAAAAGTCATCAATACCTGATAAGACCCTGTTGCAAAAAACCGCAATGTCACATACAACTTTAATGCAGGGGAACTGGTAGTCCACGATTATCACCATCTCTAATGTTATGATAAACCATTGGAAGTACTGTAGTTTCTATAGTATCTCTTGAGAATCTAATACGTTGTATCAATTCACTGTTAGTGTACCTTTCAAAAGTATTAGAATTATCTCTCAATAAAATTCTGAAAATAAAATGGAAATATTAGTATTACTGCTAATTACAATAGGTAAACACTTTTAGTTACTTACCTAGGTACAGGTAAAAAACCATCAACATCTTCAACATAATTGAAAAATTCCCAAAAATCGTCTTCCATCTTACAGGATATGTATGTATGTAACAGAACTAATTTTTAAAAAAATAATTATAATTTATATATCGTTCACGTATAGAATATCCTTTATTGAATACCTTGACTTAATTGTTTGTAAAATATACTGCTATACTATTATGAAACCACAAAATTAATAAATTAGGGACATTTAAGCAAATGTCAAACATCACTAATATGTCACTCACCCAGTACTCATTTGTGAGGACAATTTGAGTATGATTTAAGTGACTCATTGAAGTAGAATTGTTTATGAATACGAGTTGAGTATGAGATAAGTGTGAGTGGAACTTTAGTGAGATCTATGAATTTGGGCCTAGGTGACGTTAAATGTAAACATTTATTATTTTAATAGAAAGGAATGTGGAAAAACATTGAAAAATATCATATTGACCATTTAGCAATTAATTATAATTGTTTTTCTTTGTTATTTGAACCAAAACGAAATCTTCACCGTATATGAAATAGGAATACATAATTTCTCTGACGATGTCCAACGAAAACAATGAAACAAATATGAGAAACCTGGGACATGTCGAAAAGTTTGAACGTCATAGCCATCTTAAGTATTTGCTTTAAAACAGTTGCAGTTCTAAAAATGTTCCTAAATTCTCACCAAATGTTGTTACATAGGGTGTCCCAGGATTGATGGTAAAAAATGAAATACATGTAAAAATGTGACTTTTTTGTTCTATGAACATGTGTCCTAAAAAGGACCCATTCCAAGCTACAATTTTTCAGATTTCAAAAGAAAAGTGATTTTCTTGATTATTCTTTGAATACGAGTCAAGATTGAAGCATTTGTGAGTTTATGTTTTTAAGTGTGCTCTATTTAATTCTGAATCAAAAAAAAATCTAGTTTACAGGAGGCTGCTGGCATCATCAGCAGTTCAGTGCAAATATATTGTTGCTGATCACGTGATAAGGTTTTTTTTCTACCTCATATTAAACGGAGAAAATTACCTAAATTTTCTAAAAAATGAATTGAACATTGTACTAAAAGATATAGCTTTAGGAGTAGTCCAACAAGGATGATTTATGCAAGATGATGCTGATGATAACCTAGCAAATTTTATAATTTATGATACCTCAATCTCCAGAGCGTAATCCACTTGACTTTTATTATTGGTATTTACTAAAGTCACTTATTTACTCACAATCAGAACAAATACCAACAGTTGAGGTACTCTAACAAAGCATTTTAAATGATTTTGAATGATTTTTTGGCTGTTTATAAGAGCCATTTCCAAAATTTGCTGAGAAAATTAATGTTTGAATAAAAAATACTATTTAACCAGTGCTAATTTTGCATGTCGTAACCTATTTTAACGCGTCAAAACGAAATAATTATTCACTAAAATATTACGATTTAACCAAACTTGCTTTAGTCCAAAAGTTAATACTTAGAAACATACAGGATGTCAAGGGGAAAATTTTATTTTCATTATTTCTAAATAACCTTCACAAAATTACAGATAATGCACAAATTTTGAGGATAGGAGGTTCTTTGAAACGATGAATTTATATTCGATCATAATTTTGCTGTTACTTATTAGAGGGCGCCACTTGCAGCATTTTACATGCCTTTGAAATCTTTGCACTTCAGTACATCTGCCTCTTTGACATTTCTTTTCATCATAAATTCGACATTTTATTTTCGGTGGGGATATCCTTATTTTCGCATATATTTGAAAAAATCCTTCATTGACCTCATGCGGATAACAGCCCACACCAAGACTTTCGAACAGCTTGGATTAAATATAGCTAGTATTCCTCTTTTAATATATTATTTTTTATTTCCTAGAGCCCCTGTGTACCTTTCAAGCTTTTTCACGCAAATGCACTAATATTAAGACAGCGTAACTTTATAAATCTCAATTAGTTTTTGAAGTTTATGTTAGGGTTGCTCAGGAGATATTAAATGTAAATGTAGAAATTGCAAAAAAATTGCTACAAACCAAGTTATATAGGTACAGAAAGGGCTTCGCCTTTATGAACTCTATATTTTGTTTATAGCCTTAAATATAACAGAAGGAAAGTAGAACGAGTTTTTTTTTTAAACAAAGATTTATATAGACTTTATTTTAAATCTTATAAGAAATAATTTGTTACCAATTTATTTAAACTGATAAATGTATTTTTAAAAACGTGTTTAACTTTTAAACCTGTTCCAATATACGAGAGGCACAAGTTATTCAAAAAGTTAAGTTTCTCTTGAGCTGAAAATATTTTTTCCCGTCTTAATGGTAATATGTATAAATAAAACATAAAAAAACGTAATGATTATGATAACAACTGACTATAGATTCACAAACACTTCTGAAACTATTAAGTATGTAGATATCACATACAAAAAGACAGACAAACGCCAAATAGCATTCACAAAAAACAAAAAAAAATGGGACAAATAATCGAGCAAACATTTTTCTTCGCCTGTAATTGTGTTTGTATCTACAACTTATTTTCATTATGTTTCATCTTTGATTGTATCTAAAAATACTTCCACGATAATATATGCCCATTAAAATTAATCACTTTTACGGATAAACAGTTTCTTTAATAAATTAGTCTGTTAAGTCTAGGAAAAAACCGATATTAAATTTTATCACAACACTGCACTAGAATTTAACCTCTTTTGAGAAAAACTTTGAATCAATGATCTTACAAAACAATATGTTATGATCTAAATAATCATGGCAGAATGTATTCAAAATTTAGTGAAAATCCATAGTGTTTAGTTCACCAATGACTATTATTTAACCGGTAAGTTGTTTTTCTTCAAACAAACAATTAAATTTAAAAGTTAAAGAGAAATTTGTTCATATCAGAATAATCATTCGTATTATAGTAATATGATATTTAAACATTAATTGTTTTCCTTCTATTTATTTGGATATTTTTACACATGTAAAAAAAATAATCAAAGCAGCTCTTATGAAACTATTTTACCTATTAAAAAAATGTACAATTAAAAATAGCAGACAAAAAAACATATATACTTCTGTAAAGGTTATTTTAATAATATTAGTCATAGATGGCAATGTACCACAAATAACTAATTTCAGGCAACATTAGAGTTATATTTTGATAACAAAACAATTTAATTTATCAAGTAACAACTTGTTACAATAAGATTTGTAACTAAAAAAAATAAATCA
Organism: Anoplophora glabripennis; assembly: GCF_000390285.2. Taxonomy (NCBI): domain Eukaryota; kingdom Metazoa; phylum Arthropoda; class Insecta; order Coleoptera; family Cerambycidae; genus Anoplophora; species Anoplophora glabripennis. The sequence continues at coordinate 668,403 of NW_019416503.1, read as the reverse complement.
AGGTTATGTCGAAAATACCGCCTTATAAACTAATGTAAATGAAAATGAAAAAAATTGTAGATCACTATTACAAAATTGCTGTTATTAATAATCACTTCTATTATTATTTGCATCGGTGATTTACAACTAAATTAGATCCCGTTTAGTCATCAATGATACTGATGTTATCGCACCTGTCAAATTATAAATTGAAAACTTCGGTTTCAAAAACAATACCTGGATTTTCCTACCTACCTCTATTGTATGTTGATCAGATTAATAAAACTTGAAACCTTAGTACAGAGTTCCGGACTACGTGGAATAAGATTATTATCCATCAGTTAAAATAATTTTTTCATATGATTTTTATTAACCACATTAAAATAACAGTGCTTCTGTTTTTGGTTTTCCTCAGGTTGAATATCTATTTACGTTTGTCCCTTTATTCTACAGGGTATTGCTTGGTCGGAATTAAAATAAAAATTCCAAATGACGGGCAGCTTGAAGATGATATTTCTATATGGGTTTCTTTAATAACGTAAGTTCTAAACCAACTGACATATTGGTACCAAATTTTATACACGATTTTGGTTATTTATTGATGACATTTATAGTTAAAGAATAATGGGTTGCGGGAATCCCAGTTTGTCATGGCTGCCGTGATAAAAAAATTAAATTGTTTCTTAAGTTTATAGCATACAAGATTATGGTAATTGACAACATTATTGATATTGATAATAAATATTACTAAGACTATTACTCTAGTTTTCAAGTCAAATTACAGAATATCATGATTATGTGACTAATATTACAAAAATAATCAAAGAAAGCTATAATTTTATCCTCACATACAAATAAACGTTTCTAAATAATACAGACGACTATTTAAAATGTGTAGATTAATTAGTTTGTAATCATTAGTATGGAAAATATATTGTACAATAGTATAATATTTATTTATTATTCACGTAAGATTAGTGCAGGTTGTAAACGTCATAACCAAAGTGATTACAAAGAGGAAAATAGTAAACAACTATTCATGGTTAAAATATAAATAAACAAGTAAGAATTTACTTAACTATATTAAAATTAATTTAGGTAAATCATAATTATTAAAATTATAACTTATGGTATATCTACACTAGATTAAAATTAAACACTTAAACAATTTTTGGCAAGATAGTAATTTGTTCAATTTAATCTACAGAGTGTTCAAAAATTTGGAAAAGGTAAAAACAGTGAAGAGTAAAGTACCTTAAATCTTAACGCTACGTGAAAAAGTAATGGGGAAAAGTAGCTTGGAATTACATTTTATGTTTAAATATGAAAGCATGGCCTTCTAGTTAATACTCGACATTCTGGGATATTCTAGGACTCTACTTATGTTTTAATACTTTTGGAGAAGCCATTCTATTTAAAAAATATTGCTTTATTGAAAAACAGATACACAGGTTTGCATATTAATAATTTATTTTTTATACAGGAGGATCAAAAACCTCAAAAACATAATCTAACTTTTATTTTGAGAACAAAGCAGAATCAGTATGTACGCGCCATTACAAAACTATTCTACATGAAGTCCACCAAGTTCAACGCACCTCAATCTTTTTCTAAATGCAGTGTAGGTCGAATGTATCATTTCTTCATTTACTTGGGCAATAGCTTCAATTATCCTGCTTTTCAAGAAATCAACATTGTGTTGCACTGGTTCTCTGTACACTCTTTCTTTCAAGAAGCCCCAAAGGAAATAATCAAAATACCAATAAATTTGTAGAAGGCAATTGTTATCAATAATTGTTTGACATTAGGTGTGACATTAGGTGTTGATATTTAATTTTATTCAAATAATGCTTACTTTACAGTATCGCATTTATTTTGTTAAATGTTACGGTATCGGTAAAATTTCTTATAGCCAAGCAATTGAATTGTTTCATGAAAAATATCCAGATGTTAAATTTGATTGAACTGGTGATGTAAAAAACGTAAAAAGGTCAAAAAAGAGACACGATGACGATGATGCAACCACAATACTAGTTTTGAATTCGCTAGAAGAAAACCCGAGACTGTCACTATACGGAAGATATCTAAACAAATCGATGTTAGCAAGACACATATTCAGAGGATTTTGGTAGAAAATAAGTTTAAGGCTTTCAAACCAAAAGTAATTCACACTCTAAAAGTTGGTGATGATGCACATCATTTGGAGTTCTGTTTAAAGATAGGAGAAAGGATTATGGTAGATAGACATTTTCACAAAAATATAATTTTTTCCGATGAAACCACTTTTTCTACCAATGGAGTGGTATCGTCGCAAAATTGTTGTTTTTGGTCGCAAAAAATCCTTCCTTTACAGTTACTTCAAGAAGTTAAAGGTTCAAAAAAGTAAATGTTTGGTGCGCGATTACTTTCAACCGAATAATTGGGTCAGACTTTTTTAAGCAAATTTAAATCAATATATTTACCTGGAGATGCTAGACACGTTTTTCTGGCCAGAATTAGAAGAAGAACATTTGGAATATAGACAAAAAGCGTATTTCCAACAAGACGGACGTCCCGCTCACTCAACAATTCTAGTCAGCAATTGGCTTAACAGAAAATTTCGAGAGAAGTGGATAGGAAGATATGGTCCCCTGACTTGTCGTCACTTGATTATTTCCTTTGGGGTTTCTTGAAAGAAAGAATGTACAGAGAACCAGTGCAACACAATGTTGATTTCTTGAAAAGCAGGATAATTGAAGCTGTTGTCACAAGTAAATGAAGAAATGATACATTCGATCTACGCTGCATTTAGAAAAAGATTGGAGGTGTGTTGAACTTGGTGGACTTCGTGTAGAATATTTTTGTATTGGCGCGTACATACTGATTCTGCTGTGTTCTCAAAATAAATGTTGGATTAATATTTTTGAGGTTTTTGATCCCCCTGTCTACAATATAAATTATTAATATGCAAACATGTGTATCTGTTTTTCAATAAAGCAATATTTTTTAAATAAAATGACTTCTCCGAAAGTATTAAAAAATAAGTAGAGTCCTAGAATGTCCCAGAATGTCGAGTGTTAACTAGAAGGCCATGCTTTCATATTTAAACATAAAATTTAATTCCAAGCAACTTTTTATTTTATACAAAAATACGATAAATATACATAAACCACATGTGACATTCTGACAGTTGTCAATTTCGATGACTTTTGCACGCGCTAAGAAATAGTTACTTCATTTAATTACTCTTTATAAACAGGAAACTGTAACTTTTCAGATTTATGATTTAGGGATGCGCTACCATATTGCCAACTCATCAATATTAGGTAAATTTTGTCCCATATAAAAAATGAGGATAATTAATAAAATTAAGAATCACTCTGTAGCTTTTCCACTTGGTATTATCCCCTACATACCTTGAGCATAAATTGACTCTTTGTGGTTAAGACTAAATTATTAACACAGGTAACCACATTTATAAAAAATAGTAATTCAATTTGTCGCTTTTCAGGTTATAAATAAACGAAGGTACCGCATCGCTCATTCACTAGTCAGCCATGAAACGGTTAACAATAGTATTGGTAGCTCTGTTCAGCTACGGCAATGCCAAATCAGAAACCCCCCAATCGTGCGACAGCCCCGTATACTGTCAAGGAGACCTGCTAGATACAGTACAAACATTCCAAATATTCAGCGATTCCAAGACCTTCGTGGACATGAGCCAAGTCAACTCGGTGAACAAAACTCTCGACAATTTCAAGAAATTTATGAACAGTACCAACAACAACCCGACTAAAGAAGAAGTGAAAACATTCGTAGAAGAAAATTTTGTCAGCAAAGGAGAACTGGAGGATTGGACACCTCCTGATTTCAACAGCAACCCCACCTTTTTAAAGTCTGTAGACGACCTAGTCGTCAGGGACTTCGCAAGGACCTTGGTCAGTATATGGCTGGACCTAGGCAGGAAAGTAAAGAGTGAGGTTAGCGAGGACCCTAACAGGTACTCCCTGATCCCTCTACCAAACGGTTTTATTGTACCTGGGGGCCGGTTTCAAGAGGTTTATTACTGGGATTCCTACTGGATCATCAAAGGGTTGCTACTCAGCGAAATGACTGACACAGCTCGTGGTATGCTAGAAAATTTCCTTTCGCTCATAGAAAGATACGGATTTATTCCTAATGGTAGCAGGGTGTACTACTTAAATCGATCACAACCACCCCTTCTAGCGCTAATGGTTGGTTTATACATGGAAAATACTAACGACGTCGACTGGTTGAGGCAGTATATCGACGTGGTGGAAGAAGAGTTGAGATGGTGGCTTAGCAATAGGGTAATCGACGTAGAAAAAGACGGTGTCAAGTATACTTTGGCTCATTATGCGTCCGAGAGCGGTACTCCAAGACCCGAATCTTATTTCCAGGATGTTACTACGTGTTTGGCATTCGAAGATCAGACTGATAAGGTATGTTAAATATTTTAACTTTTTACTTTGTGTGTGCCAGTTTATACCTTGATAACTTCAGGAGTAAGTAGAACAAAAAAATAAACGTATCGTTGTTTTAAGAGATTTTTTGAAATCTATTATGGATTTCGAGTAATACATATCATTCAGCATTGATTTAACTGATATAAAGACTATTCAAGAATTTAGCTTTTACGTTTAAAGGAGTAATTCTATACATAAAAATAAAAAAAAATTCGTATGAACACAATCCCTAAAGCTAGTCTAAAAACTTTTCCAAATATGTATGAGTTTTATTTTATATTTCCGGAAATGTCATTGAACCCTGGAAAGCATGTTAAAAAGCTTATTCATATATAAACTTTTTTCTTATTTATATGCAAGTCCTGTAAATCAGAATCAACTCCAACCTATTTTATTCGAAGTTCTTAGCAAATATCAAAATTTCACATGTACAAAAATCTATAAAATTGAATTTTGTAGTAGAGAATGTAAACCACAGGCGCACAGGATTGTCAAGGAGTGGAAATCCCGAAAAATAACGGTCTATGTGGCATTTTCTTACATATTATTCTAGTAATATATCATAGTTAAATAAATTAAGACACATACCATCTAAATTTCTAGCTCAAATCACTTTAAAGTTGTTTCAACAAATGTTTTTTCGCGAACATCTGGGAAACGAAAATTTTCCATATAAGTTTATGTAATAAAGTCAATTCATATTCACTTTGTCTACCTATTATCGCATTTATCAAGATAAAAACTGTTCTACCCGGTATAAAGGTGGTAACAGTAATATAAAAGTGTTTCGAATAAAAGTTAAACCAAAACAGTGTCCTCACAATTTATAATTATTTTCAATTATACTGTGTGCCTCATTTCCCCTGCGTAACGTCATTTTTTCCCCTTTAATGGACTGTAATTTTTTAGGGGAGGATCCAATTGAATTTTTTTTTATGAAAGATCCCCCTCCCCCTTCCTTAAAATTTACCGAGGAATGCAGTCCTGAATTTTTTGTACGCACTTATCCAACATTTTATAATCTTAAAACACCTTAATATTCAGTAATATCAGATCAGTGAGTTTAACTAATTTAATAGAATCCATAGCAGTTAAGTCAATTATTCACATCTCCCTCATTGGTTGCTTGGGATACTTGATAGTACCATCGTAAATTTAATTAATAGTATATTACACAGATATTAATAATCTCAGCTTTTTATATCCCCGCAAACACCCACAGACCATAAAATTATTTAGTAATTTTAGAATTGATTTCTAAGTCACAATTTTTTAGTGCAAGTCTATTGTGAATGAATCAAATTAAAAGTTATTTATTAACTAAAATAGATTATTTATAAATAATGTCTACCTTGTTTATAAATAAACGATCTATTATTACGGAGCCATATTTTTTGTTTTCACTGGAAATTAAAGTTTAAAGATACGAAAAATAACAGTTTTGAAATAATAATAACAGATAAAACATTTATCTCTGTGCAAAATTGGATATGATATCACCATTTTATTTTGAACAGATTTTTCTACGTAAGATTTAGCCACCGTTAAAGATTTCCAAGCACCGTAACTCTTTAATTTTAAAACGTTTCCTCTTGCAACCATGATTGCAGATGATCATCTACACAAGACAAATTTGAGGATAACAAATGCTTAATTTATGCAAGTTGTATTTTATGAATGCGTTGGCAATGGCAAAAATTGCTGCAACGTAAAATTATCAAATTCTATTAGTGGCTTTTATAAAATATAAACCGTTAATGTAGAAAAATGTCTAAGATTCTACAGGGCCTTCATAAATACTCGAGTCCCACGTGATCGCTACTGTTAGATAACCAAACTTACAATAGAGTCAATGATTAACACAAAATTCCCTAATTGTAGAAATAGAATCCAGTGAAGTACATATTACAATTCTTTACAAACGTTGAACTTTAATCTGCAAAATCTATTTGTTTTTTTTTTTCAATAGAAAAGAAACATTTTTTACATTTTTGTTTACAAAATAATCATACTCTTCTGAAATATTTTGAATTTTTATTCCATTCTACAGGGTGGGCCACCAGTAACGCCTCGGTCGCTAGTGACCAAACGGCAAATGTTACAGAAACCTGTTTAGGTGGGTATGTGTAGGTTGATTACGGCTACATTTTAAAAATATTTTGAAATATACAGGGTGTCCAGGAAAAGCGTACCATATCAAAGTTATGTTTTTTTAAATGGAACACCCTGTATTTTACTGCATTTTTGAAAGCACCGTAAAAAAATAGGTGAACTTTATTAAAGGTTCTGCATACCTAGGACTTACAGTTTGTGAGATATTTCAATTTTAGTGAAAATGCAGGCATAGCGTAGAAATTTAATATTAGCAATAAAAAAATAATTTTAAGGAAGCAGCTTTGGAGGGTCTATTTTAGATCCTTGAAGTTATAAATTGTTATATTTGTCGTCGCTTAGTATTATACAGGGTGTTCAAAAAACTGCTGAATACTTCTCTCAACTTTAAACAGCAATAACTTGGTTATTTTAAATGGAACACCCAGTATATTTTTACTTAGGGAGTTGTGAAATTTAAAACTCTTTCAAACTGTGTATAGGTTCCCTATACCTATCTCTAACGGTATTGGAGATATTTGTGCCGTTTCGTTTTTTATAGATTTTTTTTGTAAGATGTATCCACGTGTCTTTATCGAGGTCATTACTGAATTGGTTTGGGTTCTTGATGACGTCGCTTTAAATATATTGAGAAAAATGAGGATGCAATTAGATGGCGCGCCTGCAAATTTTTTCATATTCAGTGAGAAATTATTTAAATTGAAAATTTAGTAATAAATGGATAAGTAGGAATGGTGCATGTCAGTGGCCACGTAGGTGTCCAGACCTCACCGTAATGGACTTCTTTGTTGCGAGCTATATAAAAAATCTTGTATACAATGTTCCACCTATTACTTGCGATGATATTGGTGGGAAGGATTAGAGATGCATTTGCGTGAGAATATCATTTGAAGATAGAATAAGATGATGTATTCAAGAGAATGGTTATCAATTCGTCATCAATTAAAATTTTTCTTTGTTTTTTCTAAAAGTAAAAGTTCCTTTTATCATTATCATGAAAATATTCAAAAAAGTTTTCTAATAAAAAATATTATTTTATAAGCAGAATGATTATAAAAAGTTATTAATTTTGTATAAATATGTTTGTAGTAAGTAACTGAATTATTTATGAACAAGAAAAATATTTATTAAAGAAAATTTTACTTTTAGAAGAAACAAAGAAAAATTTTAATAGATGTTCGAATTGATAACCTTTCTCTTGAATACAGCATCTTATTCTATCTTCAAATGATATTCTCACATTCCTTAGAATAGTTATTTGGGGTGATATATCTAATCCTTTTCTTCATATCATCGCAAGTAGTAGGTGGAACACTGTGTACAAGATATATATTTATACAGCCCGAAACAAAGAAGTCTATTACGAGAGGTTTGGACACCTGTGGTAGCCACTGACATGGACCATTCTTACCTACTCATTTATTACTTATTTATCGATTTATATAATTCCTCACTGAATATGAAAAATGTGCAGGTGCGCCATCTAATTGCATTCACATTTTTCTCCTTATATTTAAAGAGACGTCATCAAGAAGAACCCAAACCAATTCAGTAAAGACCTCGATAAAGACACGTGGATACATCTTAAAAAAAAAATCGATAAAAAACGAAACGGCACAAATATCTCCAATACCGTTAGAGATAGGTATAGGGAACCTATACACAGTTTGAAAGAGTTTTAAATTTCCCAACTCCCAAAGTAAAAATATACTGGGTGTTCCATTTAAAATAACCAAGTTATTGCTGTTTAAAGTTGAGAGAAGTATTCAGCAGTTTTTTGAACACCCTGTATAATACTAAGTGACGACAAATATAACAATTTATAACTTCAAGGATCTAAAATAGACCCTCCAAAGCTGCTTCCTTAAAATTATTTTTTTATTGCTAATATTAAATTTCTACGCTATGCCTGCATTTTCACTAAAATTGAAATATCTCACAAACTGTAAGTCCTAGGTATGCAGAACCTTTAATAAAGTTCACCTATTTTTTTACGGTGCTTTCAAAAATGCAGTAAAATACAGGGTGTTCCATTTAAAAAAACATAACTTTGATATGGTACGCTTTTCCTGGACACCCTGTATATTTCAAAATATTTTTAAAATGTAGCCGTAATCAACCTACACATACCCACCTAAACAGGTTCCTGTAACATTTGCCGTTTAGTCATTAGCGACCGAGGCGTTACTGGTGGCCCACCCTGTATATTGAAAAAGTATTCTTTGATTGAACGTTGTCCTTTAAAAATTATGGGCTCTTTGGTAACCCATTTTCATTCAAGGATAATGAAAATAATGTTAATAAAATATAAAATATTTCAGTGTTTTATTAATTTTTTTTTTCAATATTTAAATACAATTTATAGGTTAATTAATTTACCATGCAATGCTAACATAAACAAAGTTTTTTATCCGTTTTCTTGAAACTGTTACACTGATACCCCAGACTGAGGATGTAACGATATTTCAATAAAATTATGTGGATTTTCTGCAGTACGAGTTCTATACACCTGAATATTTACATATCCAGATAAATGTACCCATGCTTCATCCGAATAAAACGTCAGATCTAAGGAATTATCGTCGTTTAAATGTTCAATAAATCACATCTACAATATCGTACTCGTTGGTTGTGATCACATAGGTACATAACTCTTGCACAACAAAAACCTTATAGGGACACATACCGCTGTTTCTTTAATGTCTTGTGACAAGTCTTGTTGACAACACTTGTTGTAAATACACAAATTAACCAGCGCTGGATTTTATATGTTGATAAAAAATACATTCTAAAGAAATTATAATATTAAAAATATTTCTAAATTATTTAATTATTAATTATTTTTTAACTTTAGCGTTATGTTAAATTTACATAATTCAAAGTATATTAAGTATATCGCAGTATCTGTTTGCTAGATAAGTGCGAAACTATTTATTGTCGAATATCTTTATAATCCAGGCGAATTAGACCAAACACATGCCTATTTCAAAAATCGGGCCTAACTCGAATTTTATGGTCTTAAAATTAAAAAAAAAACCTGAATTTGTGTATTTGTAGAGGTCGAGCGTCATATTGTTTATAACAAAAAAAAAATAATAATAATTGCTTATATCTCCAAAAATAAGCCTCTAATCAACATGAGGTATACTTATCGATTTTATTCCTGAGGAAATTTGCTAAAAGAATAGGATTCTGCGAAGCGAAAGCTCGCAAATTTTTTTTTACATTGCAAAATTAACGGTGTAAAAAAAATGTGCAAAATTTTCTGTATTTTTGACTGAAATTGGATGAAACTACAGGAAAAGATCACTGTTGGGGTGCTCAACAAATACTCGCAATCCGGAGTAATTACATTATCTCGCGTCTGTGTAAATTTCAGATTTTTAAGTTTTAAAATAAAAAAGTCATTAACAAAAAACCAAAAAAAAAACGGTAACTAGTGTCCTTATCTTGACGGTTTTTTAATATATAGATTTCAAACCAATTGCATCAAATAGTGCTTAAAAAAACATTTAAAAAAAAGCGTCTTGATCCGGTCAATAGAAGCCGAAAATTTTTTTTTTAAAAAACGGTATTCTTTCTGTTCTATTTAATAATTTGCAATAAACTTGGGCTCATTGTAAAGTAGAAGACTTTCTTTATACGCTGAATTTTTTTAATGGATTCGATCAACAAATGACCAAGTAAACGTGCGTTAAAGAAGAAAAACACAGACATTCTAGTAATCACTGCAAAATTGTACAAACAATAGGCATAAAAAAAACACCAAAAATTACGAACGCCCGTGGATTGTCATATCATCTAGGGTCCCTAGTTGGTAATTTTCCTTAGTAATTTCTGAAACACCAACTTAAGAAAATAAAATTTACTGAGCGTCAAAACAAATCTGGTCACGTCACTGTTTTATATGATTTGCCTTTCTGAAAAATAAGAAATGGCACATTTCCTATAACATTCTTCACTTTTATTGAAGCACACCAGTCGTTGAATCGCTTATTTACAAAAGATTGATATACTTTTCTATAAATATTTTAAAAAGATGACCATATCCCACGAAAATTTGCACAATCGAAATTAAAACACTGTAAAACACGCCAGTAAAAATATTAGATACTGTTTTTAAACACCATTCACTTCGTTTGTATTTAATTATTATTAATCTATCCATTCACGCAATTTTTAGGCTGATTTTATCTTTAATAACTATAATCTGCGAGAAATTATTAGCACTTTTAATATAGGTGGCACATACATAATTTTAGGAATTGGATACTTAATTTATCTTTCTCTTTTTTCAGGAAAATTGTTACAAAAACCTCAAAAGCGGCGCCGAGAGTGGCTGGGACTTCTCAACAAGATGGTTCTTCGACGCCGAAGGTGGAACCAACACCAACCTCACCGGCATCCAAACAAGACGAGTCATCCCCGTGGACCTCAACTCCTACCTCTGCAAAGCATTCAAAGTTATGGCCCAACTGTACACCCTAATCGGAAACGACAAGAAATCCTACGAGTGGCAAGAAAAGTCCTCCTCCTGGCAAAAATCAATAGAACTAGTCCTGTACGATAAGGAGGACGGTATATGGCACGACTACGACACTGTCCTCTCCCAACACAGAAAACTGTTCTTCCCTAGCAACTTCGCCCCCCTCTACTGCGACTGCTACGACACTTCCTTCCGTAACGAATACGGATCTAGGGCGGCCAAGTACTTCGTGGATCAGGGAATCAACGACTATCAAGGTGGCATACCAACATCTCTGGAGCGGAGCGGAGAACAGTGGGACATGCCGAATGCCTGGCCCCCTCTACAAGAGATAGTCATCCTAGGTCTCAAAAATACCGGTAACTTGGAGGCGTTGAAGATCTCTAAGAACTTCGCCAAACGGTGGGTAGACGCTAATATCAGAGGCTACATCAGCAACAAGGAGATGTATGAGAAATATGACGCCATTAATTCTGGCGAATACGGAGGAGGTGGGGAGTACACAGTCCAGGCCGGATTTGGGTGGACGAATGGCGTGGCACTGTCTATTATAAATACTTTTTATGTCAATGATGAGAAATATAAATTAGCTAGGAGGCGCTAAAAGTGGATTTTAATTTTTCTGTCTAAGAAGTTATATTTCGAATGGCTGCAAACATCCATAAAAAAGTTCAACATTGATCACATATGATTAAAATTAATATTGAGCTTAACTGCAAACTTAATTTTTATTAATACACGGGGTGGATCATTTTGTTGATAAATGTACTGGTATCTCGGAAATTGAAAGAAAATAAGTCTCTCCAAAGAGCTAGAGCTAGTCTCCGAACACCAATAAATTGGTACCAGAATGGTATAAAATTTTCTCTATTGAAATATTTTTCTAACGGTTTCCGAGATCTCAGTCCCCAAAATGACCTACACGATGTATTTCAGCAAAATCACTGAATATTTTTTCGAGATTCTTTGGTAGAAATATGAAATGCACAGAATAACTACGGGCAGCTATGAATTATCTGATCTAAAGATCCATATTTCAGCAACAAATGGATTTACAAGAGAAATTTAAAATAGGTCTTAAATGAGATCTCAAGTAGAATTTGTCAGCTTTAAAAATAGGAGGAGAACTAAATTATTTATTTAACTAAACACCCTGTAAAAGTTCACACAGTTAAATAGGGTTACAGTGATTTTTTGATAAATCAATCTATCAATAATATGAAAGAAGACATGGTCAAATGTGTGTGCATAAAAGTTATGTGTTAGAGACTTAGTGCCTAGCACATTAAAAATTGATCCCGTACTTGTCTATATGGATGGCAAATAAGTTGGTCAGAGTAGCTCAAAAAATAGGGGTAAGCTTACATTAATTCGCATAAAGCTGAAAATTGGTACGAATATTGGAAATCCATTATAAATGAAATGTGAAAAGTCCCCAGCGATCCCACATTTACAAAAAAAATAATTCAAGGTCAAAGTTCGCAAATATGGGATTTTTACATTTTTTAGCCAAACTTTAAGTTTTATCATAAAAATAAGTCAGACAAGATCATGGAATTATCTATAAAAATAGTTCTTACACATTTTTTTCTTAAGAATCACCATTTCTGAGATATAGCGATTCAAAAAGTTGAAAAGTTGTGTTCTCCATATGCCACCTATGACATAGTGTACTTGGCGCGTTTTTTTTTTGACGTAGTTTCCCCGGTAAGCATATTCCACGTTCTATTGTGGTCCTGTTTAATTAAATAATATTGTATTAAATAATAAATGGTACTATTGGAAATGATGAAAGCGGTGTGAATTATGAATAATTGGGGAAAACTATTCGTTTGATTGATAATTATCTAAGGAACTTCAAGTGTAATGTCTTCTTCTTCTTCTCTTCCTTCTTCTTCTTCCTGCTGCATACAAGTAAATTGTTCTAACAGCGATGCATCAGATGTTTCCTCGCTGATATCGTAAGAATCCTCTTCTGATGGCGATTCAACATTGGAGCACGACTGGCCTTGACAACTGTTACATGCTAATGAACAAAACAATCAAACTTTTTAGCAGCCGCACTTAGCACTACACTCCTTTTTGCAATTGCAAAAAATGGTATTGAGAAGTTTTTCCGGTGCATGTGGGAGTAAAGTCTGGATTGGTTCCAATGTATTGTCAATTAACTTCCAACCCCAGTCTTCTGGGTCCAGTTGATTACCAAGCCACACTTGAACTTGATAATATACACGAAATAGATATTGATGAGCAGAAGCAGAGGTTGGGCGAAGACAAGCTAATTGCACTCGTTTATTGTTACGATTATTTTTTACAAAAGATAAGTACTAACTTATCTAAGCAGGTAGTTTTTCTTGGAACCCCATATGTACACAGAAAGAAGTAAGCGAATTCCGTTGATGATTACAGCTTGTGGAGTACAGTTACTCTCTTTAAAAACTTTAGCACAATTAAGTAAATCTTGTTTTTCAAACAATTGAAAAAACTGTTGTTTTACCCCTCCTGAAAATTATCTATATCAGAAATGGTGATTTTTAGGAAAAAAGTACAAAAACAATTTTTGTAGATAATTGCATGATCTGCAATTTTTTCATATTTTCTTGATAAAACACATTTGGATGAAAAATGCAAAAAAAAAAACATATTTGCGAACTTTGACCTTGAATAAATTTTTGTGCAGATGTGGGATCGATGGGGAACTTTTCACATTTCATTTATAATGGTGTTCCCAACATTCGTACTAATTTTCAGCTTTATGCGAATTATTGTAATCTTGTCTATTTTCACAATTTTGAACGTTGATAGAATGTTAGTGAGAACAAGCATTTAAATCGGATAATTCTCACAATCATTCTGTACTTACTTCTTGCTTAAAATAATTCTAAAATTACCAAGTACCAAAAAAATCCAATTTATAATCAGATGACAAATTTGCGTACTTAGTTACATGTTAGACACTAATTGACTAACTGAGGTATATTGCTTTTAACAAGATGTAAGTATTATTGAAATAAAAACAGGTATTATCAGTAAATTCACTAGAAGATACTAAATAATCTAAAATAGCTTTTTTGTTAATTTCAATTTATTAAAATAAAATGATTTACTAATCATATAATCCAATAGAAAATTTTTGTTTGAATTTACCAAAAGTATACCGGTAATTGATTTTTTAAAATACAGTTACCATTTATTGTAAATAATAATTTAATTTTATCGTTAATAGTTCCTACACAGATAAATTAAAAATTAAGATACTTGAAACAACGTTCCTTAAACCTAACTTGATATTTCCTTGAAAAAAAAATATTTAATTCAACGTTGTAGTAGGTATGTCATAGAACACTATCACTTTTTTTAGTGTGTAGACAATATTTTTTCGAAAATATTTTAAGGATTCTATACATGAAATACAAAAGTGATATTATGATGGATATAACCTAAGGAATATTAATTTCTTCTTAGAAATTACCTTTACATTATATTAGATAAAGAAGGAAATGATGAAATATATCTATAGAAGCTTAATAGAAAAAATATTATGTCGAAAATATACTTTCATTTGTTTTTAGAATTATTAGTTGTTAAATATTTTAGTTAAGTAGAAGGAAGAATACGCTTATAGGTAGGTAAGACATGCTATTTCAATGTAAGATAAGTGAAGTGTAGATTGTTAAATAAATCTTCTATCTATGAATAAATATATACTTATTTTCCACCATTTGCTTATTTACATAGTTAATCCACATAAGGTAAGGTGAGTATCTAACTACCTGAAATCAATGAAGGAAAGACAAAAATATTTTATGCAAAAGTAATAAACAATCAATTTCCTAATTGTTTTAAACTATTCTTTACTTCCTATTCTTAAATGTGATTTAAATTTGATAAATAATTAAAGAATACGGAAATATACAGGATGTTTAAAAGTGAATGAGATAATTCAAGGGTAGCTTCTTTCAATGAAAATAAACCAATATAGAACGGGTTACCTTAGCACAGGGTTACTTCCTTAATAATTGACCACCATCAAAAAATTAATGCATTATCTTCGGATTACTTCGTCAGTTTTTTAGATTTTCATCTTCAGCATGTTGCATGTCTCTAAAACGCATTTTTTCAGAGAAAGCTGCAAATTTAACAAAATAATAATAATAATTTTATAAATAACCAAATAGTGCATAGGGTTACCGTTGTATAAGATTTAGGAGTGTACTTGGACAGTAAGATGAGTTTTGCTCCACATATAGATTATATTTGTAATCAGTGCAATAAAATGCTAGGTTTCATAATAAGAACATGTAATGACTTTAGGGATGAAAAGTCAATGAAAATCGTTTATTTACAGTAAATTTTGCGAGTGTTACCTGGAACCCCACTTATAACATATACGTGGTGTCCCGGTACTTGATAAAAAAAAATCAAGTACAGACAGATGAGGTCAAAATAATATCAATTCTTCAAATAAATTTTTTCCATACGGGCCTTCGTTAACAAGTTACGGGCCCTCAAAGTTTAAAATCTTATTTTTATTTATAGCCTCTAAACTATTAACTTCAGCATGATCCAAATTTGGTGATCGATAACACATGCGTACAGCTTGTTTTTGATGTAGTAAGTGAAACTTCATTATGCCCAGAACTCCAGGTACGGACTATGCCCAATGGTTAACAACCTAGAATTTTTGCATAGATGACGATCGCAATCTGCCTGTATCAAAAATTAGTTCCCTGAAGAATTTGCCAACCATAATACTCTCTTGGTTCAACTCGGTAAAATTAACAGTTTAAGAAATATTTAGAAATATTTGTGATTTTATGTCACAGTGCACATCGAGCGGCGCCTCCACCATTTTTTGTTTTAAATTTTTAATTGAACATAATTACTATGTTAGAACCGTACATATTTTTAAAATAAGAGCCTAGGAAATCTTACTGTGGTACTAATGTAACTTTCACTAACACAATTTGACAAATACACTTTACGCTTAATACAAAATAGAAAAACAAAACAAGAATAAGTTAAAGTAAGTTAAAAAAAAATTGGGAGAAAGAAAACTATCAAAATACATTTTCAATATGGGCATTTTTCACCTTCACACACTTCCTAAGTATACGAATGTTATTTGTTTGTACACGAAAAGGCATTTCTGAAATAGGTCTAATATTATTACAATGGAAATTAATTCTTCGTAACAATTCCTTCCTTGACTGTACTGGAGTTGCGTACACTCAACATTTCAAGTATCCCGACGTAAGTCCATCAGGTTAAAGTCTGGAGAATGTGGTGGTCATGAAATTGCGCCTCCTCACGTTTAGGACTGTAACTGTACGCCTTTTCTTTTAATTCAATTAATCTTTTTTTAATTTCTTTTAATTCTTTTAAATTGCACTGTTTTGTGTGTATGTGCGTGTATGTCTATCTTGTAGTACTGTGTTATCTCTTCTCTGTTCAACTATATTTTTTATGCATTTTATAGATTAACATATTTTCCATCTTTTATTAATAAATTAGTGGAAATTCTGAATCCCTAAGTCAGAAAATTGTCTTTTTATCATTTTCGAATTCAGAATGAATGGCTAGTTTAGATTTTTTAAATTTTTAGGGGGAAATTGAGGGTGTGTATGGGAGAATCCAAAACTCAGACATTTTTCATTTTCGATTCAGCGGAAAATTTTACTACAGTTAGATGGGTTGATAGCTAGTTTGAATTTTTTTAATTTTAATTTTTGAGGGGAGTTGAGTGTGTAGGGGGGAATCCACACGTCAGAAATTTTTTTATCATTTTCGGATTCAGTGGAAAATTTTACTACAGATAGGTAGGGTCACATCTCAAAAACACACATTTTTTTATTTTATCGGCCTGTGTAATAAAGAGATACATTATTTTTAAATAACCTTTACAAAATTACAGTTTTGCACAAATTTTGAAGATCATAGGTTCTATGCGCGACGAATTCAAAGATCATAATTTTGCTGTTACTTATTATGCTTTGACAACTACTGTAAGGAATCTTTGATTACTTAGTAAGGAATACTCAAACGCTTTTTTTTAATGGGATTTCTGAAAGATAACACAGACGTGGACCAGACCAGTGTATACCATAGTGTTTTGACCCACTGAATCTGAATCCAATGTGAAATTCCCGGATTGGATCCTAACACCAAGAAACTTCTCTTAAAAGCTGTTTTCGAGATTTCACACTGACTTGAATAGTCAGTGATTGGAAAAATATTTTACGTGATCTGTTCAGAAAATAACCAAACTTTATTTCGCGAAGTAGTTCTGGATATCTTCATTTGAAATAGTCTTTAAAGTCTGGCGAATTTGCTTTAATATCATCTATAGTTTGATAATAGTATTCTTTCAGAACTGATTTTTATTTCAGAAATAAGAAAAACTCGCA
Source organism: Anoplophora glabripennis (assembly GCF_000390285.2). Lineage (NCBI taxonomy): Eukaryota > Metazoa > Arthropoda > Insecta > Coleoptera > Cerambycidae > Anoplophora > Anoplophora glabripennis. Next base: position 650,953 of record NW_019416503.1, on the reverse strand, counting down.
AGGAGCCAGGTCTGACGAATAAGGAGAGTGAGAGAGGACAGTAATCTGATTTTTGGAACAACACTGACGAAGCTGAGTGTGCTGACGCATTGTCATGGTGACATTTTAATTTTTAACATATTTTTCCTACAACTATAGCCCTCAAACTACCCCTATCCACGCCACTGCCATTGGGAATAAAATATAGACGTTTTCTCAATACATAGTTCATATTTACATTTAATTTTGACATTTTTATCTTTAGTCAATTTAAAGATAATTAAGGAAACCTTTTTGAAAGTAACAACTTTAACATCCTGCATCTCGGAAAAGTAACGTTAATGAGAAAAACTTTATACAAGGTATAAACGAAATAAGTACTCAAATTGGAGAGTATGTAAAACATGTTGAAATATGATGAAAACCTTAGTTGAATTTTTGTCAGTGGTGGCCCCCAAGGGAGATACAGCCCCTTGAAGGGGTAACTCAGGAAACAGTTTTTATTTCATAACTTCAAAACGGTTTAATATTAAATCACGAAATTTTGGGGTTGTATTACTATTTATATGCTTAATAATCGGTATAATATACAAATCAAAATTTGCTAGAGGCCTAAGAATATGCGAATCATGGGGCAGATTTTACAATTTTTTTTTGTTCACAATTTTTTTCTACTTTTTGAACCGAAATTATGAAAATCTATCATATTTTGCATAAAAAGGTACTATTTGATACATTTATTTTCAGCAGGAATTTTTGAGCACGTAATGAATTATTGAAATGGTTTTTACTAGAAAACGGCTCATGCTATTAAAATCTAACAAGAGTACCTTTTTTATGCAAAATATGATAAATTTTCATAATTTCGGTTCAGGAAGTAAAAAAAAATGCGTACCTACAAAAAAAATCGTAAAATTTGGTCCTTGGTCCCGCATTTTCTTACACCCCTGTAGCAAATTTTGATTTGTATATTATGCCGGTTATTAAGCGTATAAATAGTAATACAACCCCAAAATTTAGCGATTTAATATTAAACCGTTTTTGTTTAATTTAGTTATGCAATAAAAACTGTTTCCTTAGTTACCCCTTCAAGGGGATGTATCTCCCTTAGGGGTCGCCACTGACAAAAACTGCTAAGGTTTTCATCATATTTCGACATATTTTACAAACTCTCCAATTTTGAGTACTTATTTCGTTAACACCTTGTATAAACTACTCCCACTATTTTTTCCAAAAGGAACTCACTCTTCCATTTTGTAAAAAAGTACTGTGAAATCTGGTCCGCAGGGTGTTCAAGTTAGACAAAAAAATATGTGTTGTGTCTTGTTTATTTTGCCTCAATTGTGCAATTTTCTTAACTTGTTAATAATTATTTATTAGTAGCTACTCCAGCCAACTTACATTATAACTATTATTTTGGATTCATGGCAAGAGTAATGTTTTTAGTAAAATATCTGGAGATACTGGAAAAGGTCCATTTGAAATTTAAACACTTGCGTAACTGTTGTCTTTTTAATTAGATACCTACTTATATCGACTATGCAGACCATTGGCTTGCTGTGTTACTTGTTATGCTAAAGTTTTATGTGATTATAAAACACTGTAAACAATTTAAAAAATATTAGGTCGTTCGTTTTAGAGGTTTATTAAAGTATAATGTTTTTCACTTAACTCGAAGACCCTGTTATCTCGGAAACTGTTGAGTTCTCGACACATATTTATATAAAAAAGTCAACTTATTTTCACTTCATCTATCTGCTCTTGAAGATATCAAAATAAAAATTATTGCATCCAGAGTTCAGTAAAAGAAAAAATTTGCGTAAAAATGTATTCATCGACAAATCACGACCAATTTGATAGTAATTTACGTAACAATTTCTTGAAAACCAAGGAAAACCGCAATTACCTTAAAAAGTTGCTTTATCAATTCAGGAGAAATCCAATTGCGTAAACAATATCAATGGGTGTGTCTCATACTACTTCTGACGCGGCACAGTTTTCAGGAATACAACTGAGTATAATTATGTAATTTTATGTAAACATAAAAGTATTATTTATTTATTTAAGTTTAGTAAATACATAATGCATGATATTAATTCAGCTGAAAAATGAAAAAGTTTTTATTTATTAGAGGGTGAATTAATCAACATTATTTTTTTAAATCTTAATAGTATATCTGCTTTCAGACTATTTTTTAAAGTTGCATCTAGTCTCGAAGTTTGTTAATTTAAACCTGAATCACTCTGTGAACTGTGTGAACATAATTTCGCTTCACATACCAAAAAAAAAACGTTGTACCTACTGTTCTAATATGTTAAAAACCAACGAGTATAGTGAATTCGTGTAGAAGTTTTCTTCAAATATCGGTTATCTATTGCGAAACAGCATACCAAGTGTTGCAGAGATTCCATTTATTATAGCTATTTTTACCACTGGATACTTTCATGACGTAACAGAGGTATATATCCACTTGCCATCATTTTCATATCGCATCTTATCAACCTAAATGCGGGAGGATATGTAAAACTTTAAATACGTCAGAAGAATTTCCATTAGCCTAACGAAATTGTGGTGCAATATTAAAAATTGCTTATAAAAGTGTTGAGTACAGGTGCGATATGGTAGTCAAGTTTGTGCGTTTGTACGAATTAAAAAAAAAAAAGGTGAGAAGTTTAAATAATTTGTCTTCTTTTTAGGGTATTGTTGTCTTTTTTTGTTTTTTAATAAGATTTATTCTTGGGTGTGGTTTTTAATATAAAATGTCAAAACCTTGTTTTAAATAGACGTGTCATTCCTGATCAGGGGATTTATGAATTTTTTTATTAGGTATATCTAAAAAAATACAGGGTGGTCCCGAGGTAATGCGCCAAAATTCATGGGTAGATTCTCGAAGCAAAAATATTGCGATTTAGCCGAACTTAGCTTAGTAAATGTAAAATATTATTTTAGTTTATTTCCATTTATTTCTTAATAAATGCAAATAGCTACACAAAATTTTGGGGTTTGGGGTTCTTTGGGTAGAGTAATTGAAATTTGTTTTCATTTTGGCTATACTTCATAGAGGGCGCCAGCTGCCGTAGATTGAATATGTTGAAAGCGAAATAACTTTTTTGTACTTTAAAGTATCTAATCTTTGGTATCAAATTCTTATTTTCCAACTTTTTTATATAAAAAAGGTAAACTTTATGAAAGTAGCTGTCTCACACCATTTCCGAGATATTTGGCTTTGCAACTTCCAATGCTAATAGTTGAAATAATTAAAATAATTTAGAAATGTCTAAAACAAGGATTTATTTAGAATTAAAAAATGTAATGAACAGTAAAATAGTAAACATTAGTAAAAAATATGCCTTTTTGACAATAATTGCTTAATATATCCACCTCTAACTTCAATACATTTATCAATGCGCTTATTAAAAGAATGTCTTATTTTTAAGTATAAAACCTAAAACATTAATGCGAAATTACTTTGCAGCATTTAAAACCTGCTGCTAAAGTTCGTCTTAGGTGTTTATAGTTTCTCCATAAACAACTGATTTCATGTAACTCCAAAAACGAAAATCTCGGCATTCTATCTCACATTTATGTATACGAGTATACAATTTAAATTGTAAGCTAAGATGTAATTTTAATTAGGTACGAATAATACTTAATAGAAATGAGGATACAAATGACAAAAGGCAAGTATAAAACGTCAATTATTTGATTTTCGTCCAAATCCTACTTAAGAAACTTTACCGCTCAATTAATAATACCTGTAGGTACTTCATTGTAATTTAATGCAACAACAGTGGAAGTTTCAAAGTCAAATATCTCGAAAACGGTGCGAGATACTTTTATAAAGTATAGCTTTTTTGTGTAAAAAAAGTTGGAGAATAAGAATTTGATACCAAAGATGATTACCTCCAAGTACAAAAAAGTTATGTCGTTTTTAACACATTCAATCTACTGCAGCTAGCGCCCTCTATGAACTTTAACCAAAATGTGAACAGATTTCAATTCCTCTACCCAAATAACTCCAAACCCCAACATTTTGTGTTGTTTAGGAATAAATGAAAAAAAACTGAAATAATATTTTACATTTAACACCCTGTATCTCTTTAACTATCAACTTTTAGACTAAGGTAAGTTCGGCTAAATCGCAATATTTTGGTTTGGGGAATCTATCCATGAATTTTGGCCAATTCCCTTGGGACCACCCTGTATATAAAATAATTACTTAATGAAATTACAAATTATTAATAATGAAGACATGTTATTCAAAAATGAAGTGAAGTAAAATATAAATATTTATTGTTTTAATAGAATGGAATACAGAGGAGAAACATTTTTTAGTAATTTATAACAAATAAATACATACATACCTAAACAACCATGGACAATTGTTTTTAAACCAATTAAAGCACATTTTTAGAAAACATGACGTTGACCATTTAGCAATTATTTATAACTGCTTTTTCTTATTATAATTGTTATTTAAAGCAAAAAGAAATCTTCACCTATATAAATGGGAAATAAGTCTTCTGATGATGTCCAACTAACAGAAACGAAGACAATGAAATAAACTTTTTAAAATACCTGGGACATGTCGAAAAGTTGAATGCCATAGCCACCAACTTGTATTAATTGAATTAAACTAATTTCTGGTTCTAAAAGTGTTGCTAAATTCTCATCAAATAACGTTACATAGGATGTCCCAAGATTGATGGTAAAAAATGAAATGGTGGGTTGTACATGTCAAAATGTGACTTTTTTTGTTCTATGAACATGTGTCCTAAAAATGTCAAATTTTATTTCAATTTTCTACAGTGCTGCGTAAAAGTAGTTGACAATAAATTTAATAATCCTTTGGAAACATTGTTAATACATAAAAAACAGAAATATTAAAAAACGTGAATAAGCAGACATACTTTTGTTAAAAAATCAATGAAAATACATTTCATGGTGTTTCCTAAGCTTATATTTCAGATGGTAATTTTTCATATTACTTTATGAAAAAAGCCCATATTAACTGCCTCCTTCCGAAATACTGGGCGTTATTTTTTCTTCTTTTTTTCTATTGCTCAATAATGGAGTACTTCATTTTTCTCAAACTTTAAGCGATTAGACTAACAAATGATATTTGTCTCCAGAAGCTTTAAATGGAAAAATGTTAAGAGACATACCTGTATTATGTCAGGTAATAAGCGAAGATTGCAAATGGCGTTCAAATATTTCTTTAAATAATTACCTACACACACATTACTGGTTTTTGAAGATATATTAATAATGTTAATATAAAACTTTTTAATACCACCTCTTGGTATATTTTAGATTATCTATTAAACACCCTATATATAAACTGAAAATTTATTTTTACTTTATATGCTTTTCCTCTTTGCAACGTATGATTTCCTCGATATACTTTTCCTAGCTTTCCTCATTTTTGATAAGCATCTATTTTTTCATTTCAACTGTAAACTGCAACTTATCATAGGCTTTTCCACTTGATGTTATTACTTACATATTATTTTGAATATACATCGACTCTTTGTGGTTAAAGCTAAATTATTAATGTAGGTAACCACGTTTATTAAAAAAATAGTAATTTAATTTGACGCTTTTCAGGTTATAAATAAACGAAGATACCTCATCGTTCATTCACTAGTCAGCCATGAAACGATTAACAATAGTATTGGTAGCTCTGTTCAGCTACGGCATTGCCAAACCAGAGACTCTCCAATCGTGCGACAGCCCCGTATACTGCCAAGGAGACCTGCTGGACACAGTTCAAAGATTCCAAATATTCAGAGACTCTAAGACCTTCGTGGACATGAGCCAAGTCAACTCAGCGAACAAAACTCTTGATAATTTCGAGAAATTGATGAACAATACCAACAACAAGCCGACTAAAGAAGAAGTGGAAACATTCGTAGAAGAAAATTTTGTCAGCAAAGGAGAATTGGAGGATTGGACGCCTCCTGATTTCAAAAGCAACCCCGCCTTTTTGAAGTCTATAGACGACCTCGTCGTCAGGCACTTCGCGAAGATGTTGGTCAGTATATGGCTGGATCTAGGCAGGAAAGTAAAGAGTGAGGTTAACGAGGACCCTGACAAGTACTCCCTGATCCCTCTACCAAACGGTTTTATTGTACCTGGGGGCCGGTTTCAAGAGGTGTATTACTGGGATTCCTACTGGATCATCAAAGGGTTGCTGCTAAGCGAAATGACTGACACAGCTCGTGGTATGTTAGAGAATTTCCTTTCGCTCGTAGAAAGGTACGGATTTATTCCTAATGGTAGCAGAGTGTATTACTTAAACCGATCACAGCCACCTCTTCTAGCGCTAATGGTTGGTTTGTACATAGAAAATACTAACGACGTCCACTGGCTGAGGCAGTATATCGACGTGGTGGAAAAAGAGTTGAAGTGGTGGCTTAGCAATAGGGTAATCGACGTAGAAAAAGACGGTGTCAATTATACTTTGGCTCATTATGCGTCCGAAAGCGGTACTCCAAGACCCGAATCGTATTTCGAGGATATTAGTACTTGTTTGTCATTCGAAGATCAGGTTGATAAGGTATGTCGAATACTTTAATTTTTTGCTTTGTACATTGTACAAGGAGCAGGTTTAATTTAAAATAAACTGACTTTCTTAAATAAACGTGTGTACAAAACTCACCTGTTTTTCACATAACTTTTAACATTATTATACTTACGTCTGTTTTAAAAAAAATCTAAATCAGAAATTTTATCTTTTGTGAAATCTTCAGCGTTGATTGAAATCAAATATAGGGTATTCGAAAATTTCGTTTTTATATTTATATTTATTAAAAAATAAGAAAAAATTTCATTAGAACTTAGTTCCTAAGTGTTTTATGTCTGTTAAAAAAGTTTCCCAAATAACAGTCTATTTTTACATTTCTTGAACCGCTGTAGTACTTACCCTGGGAAAGCTTTTTAAGAAGTATGTTCATATAAACATTATTCTTATTTTTATACATAGATTCACTCCTGCAAACGAGAAAACGAAATTTTCAAATATAAGTACTGTATCCAATCAACTCTTCCAGTTTTATCTATTTTAATCGAAGTTCATGACAGATATCAATATTTTACATTGACAGAAAATCTCTAAAATTTAATTTTGTAGTGAAGAATACAAACACAGGCGCACGTATAAAAATGTTACGGGGATGTCAGGCACTGGATTCAAAAAAATAAGATAAATGCAAATTAAATGTTATTTATTAACTAATAGTAAGAATTTATAATACAAGTGTTAAAAGAGACATTTTATTTTGTGGGTGGGAAATCTTGCGGAACGAGAGTAGCGAGTCCACGAACAATATTTAGTAAAACTGTTAAAAAAAATGCCGTCTGTGGGTTTGAATTCCCGATCTATCGCTTACGTGTTGGACGCGTTGGCACTGTTGTGAGCCACCCGTTCGTATCAATAATAATTATATGTGCCAATAAAGTGTATACAGGGCTAAAAAATCCACGTGGTCCATCTGCCTTTACATGAGAGCGATAAAGTAAAGTAAAGAAATCCGTGCGATAAACAAGGATGGCTATAGTGAAGACGTTTCATAATCTGAATAGTCACCGCCCGTTTCGGGTTAGAGGTTTCAGATTATGAAACGTCTTCAATGTAACCATCCTTGTCTATCGCACGGATTTTTATGACTTGCTTTAGCGCTCTCACGTAACGACTTTCCGATCCTGTATATCATGTCAGGTACTGGATGTAGGGTAACTAAGTAAAACAGTTTCAAGTTGTTTAACGTTTATTAGTAACTACAATTGAAGCTGTTCATAAATATTGTAAATTCTGTTGCTAAAAAAATGGATGGACAATGGTCTAATTTCTCTATGATAAAAGCTAGTTTGCAAATCAAGAACAACGTAGATATAAGCAAGTATTACAGGCTAATAGCGTTTTTAAAAAATGTCATTTTTAATGACAGTTTTGCAAAAAATATATTATTTTTATTTATAAATAAACAATCAGTTATTACGGGGCTATATTTTTTATTCCACTGGAAATTAAAGTTTAAAGTTACAAAAAACAACAATTTTGAAATAATAATAACAGATAAAAAATATATCTCTATGCAAAATTGGATATGATGTCACTTTTTTGTTTTGAACTAATTCTTTTGCGTAAGATTTAGCCATCGTTGAAAACTTCCAACCACCATAACTCTTCAACTTTAAAACTCCTGCAACTATGACTGCAGATCACCATATAAACAAGACAAATTCGAGGATCACAAACGCATAATTTATGAACCTTGTTCTTTATGCCTGCACAGGCAACAGCAAATATTACTACGACGCAAAATTAGAAAATTCTATTAGTCTCTTTTATAAAGAAATAAGCCGTTAATGTAGAAAAATGTCTAAGATTGTATTTTTGTACCTGTATATCACAGCGTTTATTATGAAATACTTCGACTAAAAACTCAATTGTTTCATATGATTTGCTTTTCTACAAGATAAGTAAAGGACACTTTTCTTGTAACAGTATTCTTTTTTTAAAAAACACGCCAAGCATTCTGTCACGTATTAATGTTAAATTTGCAGAAATTATTACCTGTACAAAAAAATATGACCGTATAGAAAATTAAATTTTAAATTGAGTTTCTTGTTCTTCAAACTCGATCCAAAATGGCGAACATGGTTAAAAAAAATTGCAAATTTGCAAATAACGGTTTTTCTAAAATAACTAAAAAATATAACACCGATTGAAAAATTTTAAATGAGAAAGTTGTAGGTTCTAAAAAGATCTATCGATTAATTTTTTGTAAGTATCGATTGTTTTGTTACTTTTCGAGATATATCGAAAATACGTTAAAAATCTTCTTTTTTCTCTTCTTCTATAACTCGTTTACATCTACGTTCCCATACTTGCTATTTACTGCAAGCATAGCCCGCGGCAAGCCAAAAAAGTACATTTTTGAAAAATTTAACAATATTAATTATTTTTTGAGATATATCGATTTTTTGAAAAAAAGGCGCTCTCGAAAATTGGCTAGATCTTCTCAGCGGATAATCCTACAGTGACGATTTTCGGTTTATTTTCTTCGTAAAGAGTCATATTATCATGCTGTTTAAAAATGTTGACGATTTTATTAATTTTAAGGATCAAAAAATGACTTTGAAAAAGTTGCACTTTTTTTGGGTATGTTATTTTTTCAAATAACTATTTCAATTTTTATTTTATGAAAACTACTTTTAAAGAAAGAAACTGCTGACATTTTTTCACGAATTAAAAAAAAATGTTTTTCTACGACCTTCTGAAGCCGAGATAATTTTTTATTTAAAAAAAAAATGAGGACGCAATTAACATTTTACAGCGATGCTTGATGGAGATTAATATTGAATATTTATATTTTCAAAAAAAAAAATAGGATGTTTACTTGATTTTTAGTATTAGTAATTGATTAATAAACTGAAGCGTGCAAGTACGTCAGCTGGACCGAACGGAGGAGTAGGGGGAAGCGGCGCGCGCTCGCTCTGAAAACTGATGACATGCAGTCAAAATGGCTCGCGCTTGCAAAATCTTCGGCTTCTGGACCACATACAAAAATTCTTTTGTACTTAATCTGGGGTAGCTAAACACGAATATTATAGTCATTTTCGCCTTAGAAGCAAAATAGTCCCGTAAATATTTAGTTTTTATTTAACTTATATATATATATATATATATTTTACTTTTATTATACTTCTTCACGAAAATATGGACGACGAACAAGAAAATGAATCAAAAGACAATCCGACAAAGAAAAGAAGAATTTTATTCGATAAATAATTTTATCTATACAGGGTCGGAAAGTCCCCATGGTTCATCGGCCGTTACGTAAGAGCGATAAAGCAAGTCGTAGAAATCCGTGCGATAGAGAAAGATGGCTATAATGAAAGCATCTAATAGTCACCGCCCATTTCGCCATTCCACAAATAAGAAGTGGATCTTATTTGTAGAAGGGCGAAATGGGCGGTGATTATTAGACGCCTTCATTATAGCCATAATTCTCTATCGCACGGATTTCTATGACTTTCTTTATCGCTCTCACGTAACGGCCGATGAACCGTGGGAAATTTCCGACCCTGTATAGGATACTTGTTAGTTTTCATTGTAATAATTTTATAGATATTTTATACATAGTTGTATAATTATTAAATATTTTTGTAAATAAATTAAATTCTTTAAACTTATCAAAATTAATTAATTATTGAAATGACGAAGTAATTGTTAAAAAGCCAGCAACAAGTACAACGTCAGTATGATTAATGAAGCAAAAAAAATAAGCTATTACACTAAAAATACTGTAATATTATTAATTATTAAAGTGATGATAAATTCCAAAAAATATAAGTATTCAATATTAACCTCCATCAAGCGCATCGCTGTAAAATGTTAATTGCGTCCTCAATTTTTTTTTTATAAAAAATTATCTCGGCTCCAGAAGGTAGTATTTGCATAAAATAAAAATTGAAATAATTATTTGAAAAAAACATACCCAAAAAAAAAGTGCAACTTTTTCAGTCATTTTTTGATCCTTAAAATTAATAAAATAGTCAATATTTTTTAACAGCATGATAGTATGACTGTTTACGAAGAAAATAAACCAAAATCGTTACTGTAGGGCTTTCCGCTGAGAAGAACTAGCCAATTTTCGAGAGCACCTTTTTTTCAAAAAATCGATATATCTCGAAAAATAATTAATATTTTTAAATTTTTCAAAAATGTACTTTTTTGGCTTGCCGCGGGCTATGCTTGCAGTAAATAGTAAGTATGGGAACGTAGATGTAAATGAGTTATACAAGAGGAGGAGAATATTTTTAACGGTTTTTTTGATATATCTCGAAAAGTAACAAAGCAATCGATACTTGCAAAAAATTAATCGATAGATCTTCAATCGGTGCTATATTTTTTTAGTTATTTTAGAAAAACCGTTTTTTGCAACTTTACGATTTTTTTAAACCGTGTTCGCTATTTTGGATCGAGTTTAAAGAACAAAAAACTCGATTTAAAATTTAATTTTCTATACGGCCATATTTTTTTTGTCCAGGTAATAATTTCTGTAAGCATTTCTCAATAATGCTTGGACTAATAGTCCTTTATACGATTTGTAGGTGCGTATTTTTAATCTAGCCGTTCATGCAACAACGAATTAGTTTTTACGGTTATTGTGCCTAAAATAACTATAATTTCCGCACTTTTAATGCAATCGGCACATAAATCATTTTAACAATTAGGTACTTATTTTTTTTCTTTCCTTTTCAGGAAAACTGCTATAAGGACATCAAGAGCGGCGCCGAGAGTGGCTGGGACTTCTCAACAAGATGGTTCTTCGACGCCGAAAGCGGAACCAACACCAACCTCACCGGCATCCAAACAAGACGAGTCGTCCCCGTGGACCTCAACTCCTACCTCTGCAAAGCATTCAAAGTCATGGCCCAACTGTACACCCGAATCGGAAACGACAAAAAATCCTACGAGTGGCAAAAAAAATCCTCCTCCTGGCAAAAATCAATAGAACGAGTCCTGTACGATAAGGAAGACGGAATATGGCATGACTACGACACTGTCCTCTCCAAGCCCAGAAAACTGTTCTTCCCTAGCAACTTCGCCCCTCTCTACTGCGACTGCTATGACACTGCTTTCCGTAAGAAGTACGGATCTAGGGCGGCCAAGTACTTCGTGGATCAAGGAATCAACGAGTATCAAGGAGGCATACCAACATCTCTGAAGCAGGGCGGAGAGCAGTGGGACATGCCGAATGCCTGGCCCCCTCTACAGGAGATGGTCATCCTAGGTCTCAAAAATACCGGCGACTCGGAGGCGTTGAAGATCTCTGAGAACTTCGCGAAACGGTGGGTAGACGCTAATATCATAGGCTACATCAACAGCAAGAAGATGTATGAGAAATATGACACTATTAATTCGGGCAGATACGGCGAAGGTGGGGAATATAACGTCCAGGATGGATTTGGATGGACGAATGGCGTGGCACTGTCTATTATAGATATTTTCTATAGGAGGTGCTAAAAATAGATTTTAATTTGTCTGCCTAAGAAATTATACTTCGAATGGCTGCAAATATTCATAAAAAACTAGTATTTAGCTTAATTGTAAATTTAATTTATTAATATACAGGGTGGATCATCTTGTTCATAAATGTACTGGGATCTCGAAAACTGAAGGAAATTAAGTCTCTTCAAAAAGTTAAGGCTAGTGTGTAAACACTGTTTGTGTGCCAAAATGGTATAAAATGTTCTTGAACTACTTTTCCATCTCATAACAGTTTCCAAGATCTCCATATATCATTTCCAAAATGACTTACATGATGTATTTCAGCAAAATCACTGAATATTTTCTTGAGATACATGCACATAGTAACTACGGGTAGATATGGATCTAAACATCTATTATTTCAGCAGCTCATGGTACACAACAATTTTAAAAGTTTTAACTGAAATCTCAAGTAGATTTAGAATTATTTATTAAACTAAAGACCTTACAGGTTCACACGGTTGAATACAACGTTTTCTTACAGTCATATTTTCATAAATGTATCTATCAATAATAAGAAGGCAGATATAGCCAAACGTGTGTGCATAAAAGTAATATGTTAGACACTTGGTGTCTAGCGCATTAAAACTTAATCGCCATACTTGTGTATATGAATGACAAAAACTATTTTATTTTATATTTATTTTATTGATAAAATGTTAACGAAAACAAGCATTTAAATTGGATAATTGTCACAATCACTCATTAAGTACCTACTTCTTGCTTAATACAATTCTATAATTGCCAAGTACCAAAAAAACTTTTATTATCAAGTGGTGAGATATCTGCGTACATATTGTTAGATACAATGTTAGACACTAACTGAACTGAGATACTTGCTATTTTCCTCCTATAAATTATTACCTTATACACTCCATTAGATAGAGTAAAAAATTATGAAATATATCTATAGAAGCTTACTGGAAGAAATATAAATCCTTTTTGTTTTTAGAATTGTTAGTTGTTAAATATTCTAGTCAAGTAGATCGAAGAATACGCTTATAGATAGGCAAAACAAGTTATACCAATGTAAACGTAAAAAAATAAAGAGTATATTGTTAAGTAAATCTTTTATCTATAAATAAATATATATATTTATTTTCCACTATTTGCTTATTTACCTAATTAATAGATATATTTTGTGTGGACTACATCACCTATCCACGTAAGGTAAGGTAAGTCTCTGACTACCTGATATCAATAATTTCCTTACTATTGTTTACTTCCTATTATCTGTATTACACTTGTTTTAAAATTGATAAATAATTGAGGAATGCAATAATATACACGGTATTCTAAAGCGAATGAGCATAATTAAAGGTTAGCTTCTTTGAATGAAAATAAACCAATTTAGTATAGGTTACCTTTATAGGCACAATATTGCTTCCTTCAAAATTTTCCACCCTTCAAAAAAATAATTTATTTTCTTCGGCTTATTGCGTAGGATTTTTAAATTTTCATGCATATTGCATGTCTCTAAAATACATGATTTCAGAGAAAGCTTAGCAAATAATCTATTGTCCATTAACTGGTAACAGAGTTGATGATGACTTCTGGTATAACCGGAAGTGCGAGACTGTCTTCATTGAAAAGATCTTTTTGATAAACCCTGTATACTTTAGATTTCAATTTTGACTCCTTTTTGAGATAATCCTACTGGGCCCTCTTCGTGATACACTCTGTATGTAAACGTATATATTTTTTTTAAGGCCTATAAGTTCTTAAGAAAGTAAAGTAGTTATAATGAATATGCTTATTTCAGTTCAATATAGCTACCCTGAAATGTTGCCTATTCACTTCCAAGCAGCATCTGTATGACGTTCCCAAATTAAATCAACTATTATAGTTTATATCAGTTAAATTAATGCAATACGATATCTTAAATGCAGAGTATATCACTCCAATGGACCATAACTTCAACTGAGAAGTGCCTAGTTTTGGTTATTTGGGTTGTTGAGATTAGCCAATAAGGTCTTTATGTAGAGTTTATAATTAGGTTCGGTAATTTCATTTATAATAAAAATTTCAAACATGTCTATAATAATTTTAAAAAAATTACTATTATATTATTACTTTATTATTTTACTTTACTATTTATTACTACTACATTTTAAGAGTTAAAGCATCTCATTTGAATAAATATTTGAATTTAATTCCCAATAAAGTTGCATTTTTTTAATTTTCATTTTAACCAAAGATATTAAACATGTAAATATGTAAATAAGAGTTTATACGAAAATAAATTTGAATTTCACTGATTTTTCATTCCATATATTTTTTAATCAATTTAAAAATTTAGCAGCTGAAACTTAGTATACCGTGAATAAAAAACCTGTCTACTAATGCAATTAGTCCGTTAAATATAATTGATCCTTTTTTTAATTTAACCAAACTGCACATGTAACCAGCAACTGACATCATTTTTTGTTTGATATCGGCCGGTAACATATTTCCAAGGTTATTTTAATTGTCCATACAACCACTAGGAGACGCCACGTAAAATATTGTTGGCCAATATCTGTTAAATTCTCCTTTGTTATTAAGACTTTGTGGTTATGGCTCCTGGCTCCTGATATCTATTTTTTTATTCTAGATTCTAGCATGACTTGCAAAAATTTAATGAAAGGTTGGATAAATGCTGCACATACTTGGAATATTTAAACATTTGACGGGAATTAAAAAAAATTAAAATGCCGCAGGAAACCAAAAAGAATGGGAAACTTGTAAGTACTTACAGTTACCATATCTTAAAAAAGGCAAAGACCAAGTCTCACATTTCAATTTTTAAGGCTCCTTTATCCCCATCACCTTTGCATGACATCTCTGATGACGAATTGGTTAGTATTTCGGTGAGAGATTTAAATAGACAGCTGAAATTGCGGGGACTCTCCAGAGAAGAAATAGTACGAACAAAACAAAGGAGACGAACATTAAAGAATAGGGGATATGCTGCATCTTGTCGAATTAAAAGAATAGAACAAAAAGATGAGCTGGAAACTGAGAAATCACAAGAATGGAGAGACATGGAAATTATGCAGGAAGAACTTCATCAAATGAGAGACGAAATGACAGGAATTAAAAGTCGATATGAAGCGCTGAAGCGGTTTGCTACTGCTAATAAAATTCCCATTCCACGAGAATTAGAACACTTATAATATCTCCGATGCATTTTTTCTTTAGTATTATACTGTACTGTCACTTGTTTTAAAGAGAAAGCAGTAATTACATTTAATTATAAAAAGTTTTAGTAAATATGTTTCTGATGTCTAATTGCTCCAAGTATTTAGAGGAGATTTTCTAAGTCATGATAAATTGCAATTTCTTCTAAACCGTATTTGGATAATTTTAAAGAGTGAAGTGGGGAAAAGTAGATAATACTTTTTCAGCAGTGGCGACTCGTGAAAATTAAAGTACCTATACTCGGCGGCCGAAATTATAAAGAATGACTTGTACATAATATAAAAACACTATTACCATAATGCGTATAAAATATAAAATGATTTCTATATGGTTCAATATTATTTATCTTTGTGCCACTCGCCATGCACATCGGTACAATCTATAATCGTGTATGGACTGAGTTACACTGAACATCGATCTATATTTTATCTCTGTCTTTTGCACTTGGTAGGGAATAGGGAAATGCTTTTTTAGTGGGTGTAAAGCACAACTGGGACGTTTTAAAATGCTGTAATAATTAAAATTGATCAAAGTGCCGGTTATAGCAAACCGTAAAAAATATTAGATGTTATGTTTTATTATGTTTTTTTCAATATTTTCTATATCTTGTTGCCTTTTACACAGACACGCCAATGGATTTTTGTTCCCGGCACGCTTCATCCCCCTTACTAGTCCAAGAGCTAGCGATGAATCACTATCTATAATTTTGGCCGTCGAGTATAATCATATTTTGTTGAGCAAGGGACCTATACCACCTATACCGTTCTTAAGATGACAATTTCTATGTTCCCACAGAGAATATCACGAAAAAATTTCGAATGGAATTGGCAAAATAAAAAAATTGAAATAAGGGTTGCACTTGTATGTACAAAATATATTTTTTTCTTGATCGATACATACAAACTTTTTTTCATATTTCTCAAAATTAAATTAGGTTTGGTTATACTTAAATTTTAATTTGATACATTCTCTTCAAACTTCGTAATGCTGTAACTATAAATTATGAAAATTGTGGAAAAAATAAAAAACTACCGTTTTGTATCGGTTGATTACGGAAAAAATAATATTCAAGTAAATGTATTAGTTATGTAACCCTTTCTGAGATGTCATAATTTCATTTATTCTTCCAAAAATTTTTTATGAAAGTTCTATATGTAGATGTAGAAATAGTCTAAGTAATGGTATGGGCCCACATTTTATTATGACCACTGTTTTTCATTTATTAATAATTATAATTTTTCATAAGAAAAAACTCATCAGAAATTATTTTGGAGAGCATAAGATTGGGAACTATAGATGTATGTACAGGGTGGTCAGAAAATTGTGCACAATCTTTGACTTGCACAGATCTTGTGCAAATGATGTCACAATTTTCTATATAGCTCTCAAAGGTGAGCATTAAAAACTATTTATGTGACTGTCCACCACACAGTAATGGATATCACTGAAAAAAGGCGAAAGAATATGAGAGCAGTCTCTCATTTTTTCTTTTTGTTAAAAATCATTTTTTTGTCATACATTTTTGATTTCTAACTAAATGTGGATAAAGTATTAGAATGGCAGCGAGTGTAATGAAAATGTCGTATTTTGTAATGAAGCGTGGAAAATATCATTTTTTAGAGAATGATTTTTAGACCCACAAAGAAATTTCACAATGAAAAAATTAAAAAAAAAATTGCTCAGAAAAAATTTGAGGTTGTTTACCCTGAAATCTCGAAGATGGTTTTTCCTATACAACAGAGATAGGTACAGACGTTTTTAAATTTTCCTCAAAATTTTTAATTTCTCTAAACTTACATTGTCAATGTTGAAATATAAAATATTGAATGAGAATGTAAATAAGGAAAATTTAAATTTGTAAAAATAAAACTCCTATGATGATAAAACCATCCCTTAAACATTGCTGGATCCCATGCATCATCAAAATATGATCAATTTTATGAGCCATCACTGGAGCATTCAATTTAACTAAAAAAATTGATTTTCAATGCTCAAGAGCTAGTAAATCTATAAGGAGGAAAATTTTTTATAAATTCGTATTATTTTCACAAAATCAGGTCAACAATGATTGGCCCCCGTTTTCTGGATATAATATATATACTTTTAGCTTCTCTGTTTAAAGTATAAAGTATACATATTTATTTTCCTTGTTTACTTTTGGTAACAATTCAAATATTTTGTTTTTGTGTAGGAGTGACAAAATAAAACAAATATTTTGATTATGAATATAAATGAAATAAATAATTTTTTAATGAAGTGTGTTACCACCCCTTAAAACTCTTCCTTGGGAAAGGTGGGATTTGAATAATGCTATGGAAATTATTTTCCAGATGTCCAAGTTATTTATAAATAAGTTGGTTGAAAATGTAAATAAGATCCTCAAGGACACAATTTTCGAAAAAAATCTATATAAAAACGTACCCTTATACAATATTTTACTCCCAAAAATATCAGAAGACAATTTAGTCTTTACAAGGAATAATTTTCATTTAAAGAGGATTTTTGTGCTGAATTTCTGGTTGCCTATCTTATGAAATGGCAATAAAATATATGAACATTTCTGCCGATACGATAGCAATATTCGAATTAAATGTAACAAATATTTTATTACCACTAAAAATAATATGAGTAATATTTTAATCTATACCCATTATTAGTTATTATTTACACTAAGAGGACACATTTTACTGGACTACGTGAAAATATATTCTCTTTGTGTTGTATTATATATAAGGGGTGTAAAAGGGTAAAAACTCTAAAAGCAAAATAATCCAACTAAGAAAAAACTTAATTTTTGAGATACAGGGAGTTACAATTATTTGAAAAAAAAAAACACTATATTTTCCAAACGTGTTGACTACATAAATTCAAATTTGATAAGGAGACTACTCGATAAAACTTGGAGATAATAAATGTCATAATTTAGAGTCGGAGATAGAATAGAGGTGTCGTCAATCATCTTTTTTAGCAGTATCCCTATGCCACTCGAATTTCTACATTACAGTACTTGAACTTAACGAGCAGGGGAAACTAAAAGAAGTACTCATATCCTTTTTCAATAGAACGTATATTTATACAAATTGTCGGTAGTTCACATTTGAAATGTCCTCCTCCTTGCTTGAGATGAAAAAAGGGTTCCTATGAAATTGTTTCATACCGGGTGTTGAAAATTTGGTGAAAATGGTTTGGTAAACAGAATAGCAGAGATTAATATTTTTATTCCATGAAAAATACACATTATTAGAGGTGTTCAATCTGTCTTCCTTGCATGTTATACAGGCCTTACACTACTGGTCCACCGTGTCCGATACATTGTAAGTTTCATTTAGGTACTCTTGAACAAATAATGAGAAATGAAGAGTACCAATCACGTGTGAAACATAAACCACACTTAACATCCAATGATACGTCTTCAAATAATGGAGATAACACCATTAAAAAATATAAATACAACATATCCTTCACAGCACCAATCCAAACATCTAAACCAAAGCTTTGATGCATGCATGACGTCTGGTTTCTATAACACCATGTATGTTCTGTTCAGTACAAACATGGTTATTATGAAAATTGAAAATTTTGTCCCTCAGAAATCCTGTCTCACCCCTGAAAAGGTTGAATGCTGCCTAAAATTAAATGTCATCCGCGGGTTTGGAAGTTATAACAGATTTAGATCTTCTACAGTCAACAACATTTTTACCAAATTATCCACTGGTGATAAAGTCTGGTGGAATATTCGAGCAGATGGATAAATCTTAGCATACAGAGACAACGATCTAAATAGCACTAGTTATCCGCAGGATATTTCCTTAGTGTATGTCCTATTCATGGCGTATATCTCTTGGGGCGTACCATTTCGTATATACCGGGTATTTTATTTTGTAGCATACAGAGGATACACCATTATTAATTTAATAGCGTACTTATATACTTTTTGGAATATCCCTGGGATATAAGATCCGAATATCTTTGGATCGGTACCTACAATAGACCTTTTTAGTAGTGACGTCACATACGCCAAATAATAGAGGCAACCCCATCAGCATAGTACACATTGTCATGAAGAATTTCTCAATATTTTGACTAGATCGATTTTCAACCTTCGGTACTTTAGAGATAAGTGCCAAAAAAATGTCTTCTTTGCCATGATCTTAAATATCGCGATATTCTGGCAATATTAGAAATATTTAAGAAGTTTCAGACCAAAAGTGACAAACTTATTTATATATTTAAATTTATAGAACAATATTGACGTTTATGGTAATTAATAGATAAAAATTACATCAATGTTACTGAGCATGGGCATTAAAGATAATTTCATGTAAGCGAAGTAGCCTCGCAACAGGATATCATTCAATAAAAGTTTGGTTTTGGTTAAGAGCCCGTCTATAAATAAACCACTTGAAGAAAATAAACTCGATAAA
This sequence comes from Anoplophora glabripennis, assembly GCF_000390285.2. NCBI lineage: Eukaryota > Metazoa > Arthropoda > Insecta > Coleoptera > Cerambycidae > Anoplophora > Anoplophora glabripennis. The sequence goes on along the minus strand of NW_019416503.1, from coordinate 631,309 downwards.
CTCACTGACACAGCATAGCACCAAGAAAAACAATAAAAATACTAAGATTAAACAAAAGATAATGATGACAGACTTATCACCAAGATGTCACCTGTGTATGAGGCTATTCTTTACGACAATGCGCATTTGGAATAATTTTATGAAACGCGCATTGGTTGTTCTTAACTACTATTGTAAATCCTTGTAGAAATACATTAATTTGAAGTTGTTTACTTTTATAATATCTATGTAAATAGTATACGAATTTCAGATTCGGTCTGAACAATTTCAACTATGACAATTTGTTGCAGGTTGCAAATATGTGACGTCACACTAAAAGAGTTTATTAAGTTATCAGGTAAATAAAAGCCGGTTTTATGTAATCTACAGTGCACGCGTCAGATGGTATAGGAGACAGAGCAATTTAATGAACACTCAATAGTTGCCGCATTGGTTTAAGCCATTGTGTATATTTTTATTTCTACTAGTTAAGCGTTGTTTCTCCTTTGCAGAAAAGTTTTAAAATTTTGTTTTGCCGTTTTCTTGAAGACTGTGTAATATCGACAAGAGAATACTGCTTTTTTAGAAAATGCTACATTTCTACAAAAATTTCAATAGCGCAGACAAAAAGATGACGATACCCTTAAATTTTTGTTCCCGAATTATCTTATACTTTTTACATTATTATCATGAAAAAAAAAAATATACATACGCCATCTCTACTGAGCCTCCTCTACTTCGTTCTCTCAGTGTAGGTACCTACAATGTATTTAATATTTATACGTAGGTCGTACAATTAAATTCCTACTTATAAAAAATTATCAGTTATCACATAACAGCAGAGATTCAAATATGCAAGCTCTTACTTTCGTGTTAGCCTGCATATTAAATTGCCAACTGGTTCTTTGCACGACTCAACAAACATGTGATAGCCTAATCTACTGTCAGGGAGATCTGCTAGACACGGTGCAGCGAGCTCGAATTTTTGATGATTCAAAAACCTTTGTCGACATGAGGCAAATCAATCCGTCTACCACAACCTTGAAGAACTTCAAAAAACTCAAACAAGAAACCAAAAATAATCCAACTAAAGAAAATATAAGAAAATTCGTGAATAATAATTTTGTCTTGGAAGGTGAGCTTGAACCATGGACTCCACCTGATTACAAAAACAAACCTGCTTTCTTGAAGTTAATCAAAGATGAAAAGGTGAAAAATTTTACCCAAAACCTCATAGGCATTTGGCCAACTTTAGGGAGAAAAGTGAGACAAGACGTTATTGACAATCCAGACAGACATTCCTTCATCTCCGTACCAAACGGATTCATAATCCCTGGAGGTCGTTACCGAGAAATATACTACTGGGATTCGTACTGGATAATCAAAGGCCTTCTCATATGCGAAATGAAAAGCACCGCTCGAGGAATGTTGGAAAATCTTCTGTCGCTAGTGAAGAGATACGGTTTCGTTGCGAATGGAAGCAGAGTGTACTACCTTAACCGATCTCAACCTCCTCTTTTGACTTTAATGGTTAGTTTATACATCGACGCCACGAACGATCTTAAATGGCTACGAACAAACGTACAGGTGCTCGATAGAGAATTGAGCTGGTGGTTGGCTAACAGAACCGTGTCTGTGGTAAAAAATGGTGTTAATTACACTTTGGCTCATTATGGATGTCGTAGCGGAACGCCCCGCCCAGAATCGTATTATGAAGATCTAGAAACTTGTAGGGTATTCCACCAACAGTCTAAACAGGTAATATAAGGTGATACAAAACTGTCCCACACAGAGAATTATTTTTAAAATGTTTTTAAAATGACAAAAATAATATTTTCAAAACATTTTGAAACATGTTTTAAACGTTTTAGAAATGTTCTTAAAGTAGGTACTCTTGAGACTATACATAACCAACAGTTTGAAAACGTTATCAGAAAGTCCAGATTGATTCAAATAAATATTTTCTAAACATTTCACAATGTTTAAATATACAGGGTGTTCCTAAATATCATGTTCAGGGTTAGTCACTATAATCTGACAACTTATTGTGAGTTTATTATTGAAATTACAAAAAAGTTTTTAATACAAAAGTTTTATGAATTTTTATAATACAGTGTTAGAAAAAACAATTGAATAACGGAAATCACTAAATTAAAGAAAAAAATTGTTTTAATGTACAATTAGTGCATACTTAGCTTAGTTAAATTTTTTTCTTCTCAAAAATATATAATATGTTACTGTTTGATTCAGAACTTTTCGACATATTTCAGTTGAAAACTATTTTTGAAAAAACAGGAGGGAAATTTATGTCTGACGGACGGCAGTGGCTACGGACGAGGCACGCGGACCAAACAAATGACTTTGACAGAAGTTTATTTATCATCATTAATTTACTTCCTATAATAAACTATTTTACTAGAAATAAATTAATGACGATAAATAAACGTCTATTAGTCATTTGTTTGTTCCGCGTGCCTCGTTCATAGCCACTGCGATCCGTCAGACATTTTCTCTTCTGTTTTATCAAAAATAGTTTTAAACTGAAATATGTCGAAAAGTCATAAATCAAACACTATCATATTATATATTTTTGAAAAGAGAAACATTTAACGAAGCTAAGTATGAACAAATATACAGGGTGTATCTAAATAACACCGAAAAAATTCAAGGGGCGATTCTCCGATGAAAATTAATAGGGGTCTTTGGTATAAAATTTTTTGAAAAAACCCTCCCCTGAAAAGTTACGCCCCTCCTAAAATTACAAAAAAAAATTGTTTTTCTTTTTTATCTTCCACGTACATCAAGCTAAAGAAACCAAACTTGGTGAACATTATCTGTCAATAAAACTACACTTTTTGAATTTTTTTCAACCCTGAACTATTTTTGTAAGGGGTTGAAATAATCAACCCCTATGACATTTTTTCTTATAATTTTTTTTTCGATAAAATTTTTTCCTTTTAAAAAATATGTCTAAAAAACCCCATTCATTTACTAACTTTTTGATCTCTTCAAGTTTCTTCGAAAAGTTAAGGATTTATGACAAAAAAAAATAAATGTATTGTAATGTATTTTTAAAAAGATGAGCTGTTTAACGCGAGTGTATTTTGCCGAAAGATCTAGTGGCCTGTTCTTTACAATGGAATCCGTAGAAACAAATGTCAATGTCATTTATTGTCATATTAAATAACATTTTATTAAAAAACACTCAACCAAATAGTTGACCTATGATTCTACTAGGCTAAGAAGTTTGGAACTTAGACTAAAAGTGAACAAATGATGAATAATGTTATAACAGTAACAAAAAATAAAAATCTGTCGGATATTGACAATACAATCTACAAAAAATGTTGAAAATGATTGCCTTCAGCTTCAATACAAGCATCTACTCTTGTTCTCATAGAATTGCGTATGCGTTCAAATATTCCTGGTGAATTTTTTATCGTTTCACACCCTGCTACAATGCGGTTTCGCAAATCATTGATATCTTCAACTGGCCTTGAGTAGATCAAAGATTTCAGATATCCCCATATGCAAAAATCCAAAGGATTAAGGTCAGGGGAGCGGGCTGGCCAATTTACATATCCTCCTCGACCTATCCATCGATTGGCATACACCTCATCCAAGTGACGTCTTGCACGTATACTAAAGTGGGCTGGTGCACCGTCGTGCATAAACCATAAACGTTGCCTAATTTGAATGGGAACTTCTTCAAGAATAATAGGTAATTCTTCGAGAAGATGACAATATGAGTCACCATCTAATCGTCGTGGAAGAAAATAGGGACCAATTAAATGATCGTCGATAATTCCGAGCCACACATTTAATGAAAATTGATACTGATGATTTCCTTCAAAAAAGTCATGAGGATTTTCCTCAGCCCAAATATGATTGTTACGAAAATTTCTAATACAGTCTCTTGAGAAATTCGCCTCGTCAGTAAATAAAATATTTCTTAAGAACTGCGGCGCTTGGCCGATCATATTAATAAGCCATTGACAAAAAACCACACGTGGTAAAAAATCTCGAATCAGTAACGACTGCACCCGTTGGAGATGATAGGGATATAACTGTTGTTCTTTTAAAATTCTAAAAACTACCGAATGGCTTACATTTAGGACACGAGCTATTTTCCTGGTACTAGTTTCTGGGGATTCCTCAATTAAATTAAGTACGGCTTCATCGACAGCTTCAGTTCTAACTTCTCGGCTACGGCCACAGTCATGACTTCTCTTTTCAAATTTTCCAAGTTCCCGCAAGCGTTGGTGAATATTTGTGAACGTAGTATGGTGGGGTAATCTACGCTCTGGGTACTGTTCAGCATAAAGTCTTTGCGCTTCCAATGCATTACCGTTAGCATACCCATATGTAAAATGCATATCTGCCATTTCTAAATTCGAATAGTTAACCATATTTTCGGTTTATTAACTAATATTTTCTACACAAAATCATGAAACTTGTGAAATAGTAAGAAACAGTAACAATAAATGACATTGACATTTGTTTCTACGGATTCCATTGTAAAGAACAGGCCACTAGATCTTTCGGCAAAATACACTCGCGTTAAACAGCTCATCTTTTTAAAAATACATTACAATACATTTATTTTTTTTTGTCATAAATCCTTAACTTTTCGAAGAAACTTGAAGAGATCAAAAAGTTAGTAAATGAATGGGGTTTTTTAGACATATTTTTTAAAAGGAAAAAATTTTATCGAAAAAAAAATTATAAGAAAAAATGTCATAGGGGTTGATTATTTCAACCCCTTACAAAAATAGTTCAGGGTTGAAAAAAATTCAAAAAGTGTAGTTTTATTGACAGATAATGTTCACCAAGTTTGGTTTCTTTAGCTTGATGTACGTGGAAGATAAAAAAGAAAAACAATTTTTTTTTGTAATTTTAGGAGGGGCGTAACTTTTCAGGGGAGGGTTTTTTCAAAAAATTTTATACCAAAGACCCCTATTAATTTTCATCGGAGAATCGCCCCTTGAATTTTTTCCGTGTTATTTAGATACACCCTGTATAGGGTGTTCCATTAATTTTTTTTTCTTTAATTTGGTGATTTCCATTATTCAATTTTTTTTTCTAATACTGTATTATAAAAATTCATAAAAAAGCTAAAACTTTTGTATTAAAAACTTTTTTGTAATTTCAATAATAAACTTACAATAAGTTGTCAGATTATAATGACTAATCCTGTACATACTGGAGGGGGCAATTCTTTGGCTTATTTCGTGACTAAAAATTCATATAAACATATGTTCGCAAACGCTTCGTTACCGATCTACAGGGTGTTAAAATTTTATATATATTTTTTTCTCTATAGCTTTTACAATTTTTAGAGATATTTAGCTCAAATTTGGAATATAGGTTACGCTGTAGGGCTTATATCTTTGGGCATGTCCCTGAACTTTCGTGCGGTGCGCCGCTGGTAGATTCTAAAATACAAATTAAATTTTCAGTTTTGTTGAGAAACTTATGTTTTTTTCGTATCTGCAACCGTTACTGTATTGTGTGGCAAATTTTAAGATCTCAACAACCTTATCCTTATCACATGCAACGTGTGCAGATTCTAGTACCTAGAGATTTTTTCGTCAAAGCAGATTTATGCATTTGGTTGCGTAATAGATTATTAAGAACCCCGGATTTTTTAAAACATGTGCTTTTCATAGATGAAGCTTCGTTCTCTCGAAATGCCATCATTAACTTTCACAATAACCATATCTGGGCTGAGGATAATGCCAATGCTATCATAGAAAATCATTTTCAAGTACAATTTTCTCTAAATATTTAGGTTGGAATTATCGGTGATCATCTTATTGGACCTTGCATTCTTTCACAAAGACTTACTGGCAAAAAAGTTTTTGGAACACGAGCTTCCTGAACATTTAGAAGAAGTTGATTTAGAAATTAGAAACAAGATGTGGTGGATGTACGATGGAGCACAGCCGCACTTTAGTTTGGTTGCACGTCAATTTCTGGACGCGAATTACCCTAACCGTTAGATAGGAAGAGCAGAACCGTAAGCCTGGCCTCCCAGTTCACTAGATTTGAATCCTTTGGATTATTTTCTATGGGGTCACTTGAAGTCACTAGATTACAAAATTCCAGTCCAAAATGAACAAGATCTAAGAAACAGGATATTTGAATCGTGTGCCATTATTAATCAGACACCAGGTATATTCGAAAGACTTCGTCAATCAATGTTAAGGCGAATTAATGCATGCGTTGCAGTAGGCGGCGGTCATTTTCAGCAATTATTATAAATGTTGTTAACTTATTTGTAGAAGTAGTTTAGTCTTTTAAATGATTGAAAATTGTCACATCGCAATAAAATCAATAAATGTCACATTTTTTCACTTGTTTTTTCAAAAATGATTCAACATACAAAATTCCAAAGCAAGTTTAACTTTAAACCCGTTTTTTACAAAACGGCTGCTTTCAGCCACAAATACTAAGAGTATATACCTTTTGTATGTAAAATTGAAAGAAGAATAGGTACGTTGTGGTTGTTTAAATCCAAGTACAACACTGTGTGGCGCCCTCTTAACATTAAACAAAAAAAACTAAGTAGGTAAATAATTGAGTTTCTCATCCCAGTTGCCCGAATTTCGTCAAATTGCCATGTTATTGAAAAAAAAAACATAATCAAAATACTATTTGGAACAGGGGGTCCAAATAGTATCAATAATCAAGCCGTTCCGGGTCCATGTTCATATGAACTTTTTTTAAAATTAATCGAAGATTCACCCTTAAAAGTTTGTACAAATACTTAATAAACACCCTATATATTACAATAAATTTTAAGGTCATCTGCATAAAGCAGCCTATGACAATCAAGACCATTCATGAGTCCGTCAATAAAAAGCAAAACAAGAGAGGTCCAAGATATGACCCTTGCGGAACTTCTGATACTGCTAAGAAAGGCCGAGACTCAAACCCACCATGTACGATGTAATAAGACCTACATATCTATTAAGTATGTTCTAAAAAATTATACTAATGAGGTGGAGAAATTTGACAAACAGTATGTTATGACTAAAGGTGTCAAAAACCTTGGAGAAATCTGTGTATACCACATCAATCTGTGTATTGTGCAAAACCATCTACAACATGTATTTTGGGTAGTATTAAATTCCGCTTCATTGTTTAAGTGGATTTTACCGGGTATTCTTGGATTACCCCGTTCATAATAATAATCTTTATTCCTACAGGAAATACCCAATTACAGGAATAAAAAACACTAATAATAATGTACCTACATACAAGTACTGTCCGATATAAAAATTACAATAACTGTAAATATGTAATGCAATATTAAATACATTCAAAGAAAGAAGAAAAAAGACACAAAATATGATTAAGGCTAATTTAACGAACAAGTTCCCACATACTATTCAGACTATCGTAAAATATATCACAATTTGCCGCGACCTTATTATATAAATCACAAATACAGGAGATAGGGCTTTTGACTAAGATGTTAGATTTGGGGGAAGAACAATAAAAGGTTTCATGTTGTCTTCTGTTAGCCCGAGGTACAATAAAATTAATTTTACACACAAGAGCTGGGCAATTTTACCATGCAGGAGATTATACAGAAAACGCATCAAAGAAATATCACGACGAATCTCCAACGAATCAAAATTGAATCTATTTAGTAGATCTGGATGACTGCATCCTCGAGGTGGATAAAAACCATCTTGATGAAAACAAAGAAATTTTAGAAACTGTCGTTGAACAGATTCCAATCTCTGACGATGAACTTCGTAGATAGTATACCATATAATGGAACCGTATTAAAGTTTAGACCTAACGAGGGTACAAATAGAGACTCGAGCGTTCGAATATTAGAAAAGTCCCTGCAATTCCTATACAGAAAACCGTAAGTTTTAAAGGCACTAGATACTATATTATTAATGTGTTCAGAAAAAGTAAACGTACTGTGAAAAGTTATTCCAAGATCTTTATAGCACTCCACTCGACTGATGGCATGATCACTAATAAAATAATCATGACTAATAAAATTAGTTTTACGTGTATAAGTCATGCTCTTACATTTTGAGATATTGAGATTGAGATGATTTAAGTTACACCACGTCGTCATGTAATTTATGCATTGCTGCAGGTGAAGCCAGTCAGAGAGGGAGTTAATATTAGAAAACAATTTAAAGTCATCAGCAAAAAGCAAACATTCACAAGAAACCATATCCGGAAGATCGTTAATAAAGAATAAAAATAATAGCGGCCCCAAGTTAGAAACCTGGGGCACACCTGACGTTGGAAAAAATGCATCGGAAGAAAAGTTTTGGTACCTAACCATAACTTGCTCTGTCTGACAAGTAAGATGAAAATAGTTTCAATAAAGTATTAGAAAAACCAAACCTTTCTAATTTTAATAGCAAAGCTTTTGATCAAATAGATCATTTGATCAAAAGCTTTTTGAAAATCATATATATATATA